>NC_084757.1:2094347-2164727 GCF_033978785.1 Entelurus aequoreus | reverse complement strand
TACAGTCCGTAAGCACACATGATTGTGCGTGCTGCTGCTCCACTAATAGTACTAACCTTTAACAGTTAATTTGACTAATTTTCATTCATTACTAGTTTCTATGTAACTGTTTTTATATTGTTGTACTTTCTTTTTTTATTCAAGAAAATGTTTTTAATTTATTTATCTTATTTTACTAATTTTTTTAAAAAGTACCTTATCTTCACCATACCTGGTTGTCCAAATTAGGCATAATAATGTGTTAATTACACGACTGCATATATCGGGTTGATATCGGTATCGGTTGATATCGGTAATTAAAGAGTTGGACAATATCGGAATATCAGATATCGGCAAAAATCCATTATCGGACATCCCTAATAAATATAATTTATTCTTAATAATAACATAGAGTTAAAGGTAAATTGAGCAAATTGGCTATTCTGGCAATTTATTTAAGTGTGTATCAAACTGGTAGCCCTTCGCATTAATCAGTACCCAAGAAGTAGCTCTTGGTTTCAAAAAGGTTGGTGACCCCTGATTTATTTATTATTTACCTAAAACACTGAAAAAAAACAACACTTTGAAAGTTTCATGACATTCCCATTTCACTGTCTTTTCTCCCTGATTGCATTCTCCAGGTGGTGCACGAAGGCGTCTCCATGGCGACGAGAGGTGTCTTCAAGGCGCCTCGTTAAGGAGCGAGCAGCGGCATTTTAAAAGTCATCTTTCGGGATAAACGCCATACTTCCATAAAAGCAAAAGGGCGTCGGCGGCGGGATAACGGAGCGGGGTTGTCCCCGGCTGGCCTGCTGCCTTACATGGGCAAACCTCCGAACTGACGCGCCGCTTGGAATTTCACCCGCGTGACGTCACCGGCCACAACTCTCCCAGAATTTGGATCGGGGAGTTCGGCCGCTTTTTGCTGGGATTCTGCCCGCCGCCTGATTCCCTCCGAAGCCAAGGTAAGCCCGCCGAACCGGACGCGGCATGCGACGCTTTAAGCCCGGCGGGGTCATCGGCGCGGGGTGACAAAAGTTGTACTTTGACGTGTCCGCGGCAGGAGCGGGCGGGGACGCCGCTTCCTGGCGTGTGCTGGGCGGCGGGAGGCGGCGGCAAAGAATGGAAGAATGTGGCCGAGGTTCGGACGCTGTTGTGCGGCCAGGGAGGGCGTGGACGCACCGTTAGCCGGACTAGCATTAGCAGGCGAGCTAATAGGGAAGTTTTGTTTTAAGCTAGCGGCAACTTTGGCGTCTCTGCCGTGTCTGTTTGTAGCCCAGCGCTGGGCTGCTCGACTCCGCGGACGACAAACTGTGACGTGACGGGGAGGCGAGGAGCCTCTATCGGCTTAAAATGTCTCTAAACTTCTACTTTGTTGACTTAAAAGCAGCGACGAGCGTGTTAGCTTCGCTGTTAGCCATCAAAGTAAATCAACCTTTGACACCGATGACGAAGATTCGTCACGTTTTTTTAAAAGTCCGCTAAATTAATATATTTTATATATATATTTGAAATATACTCCCAAACAAATCATGACACTGGAGGAAAATTGGTGTATTTTTTTTTGGTGGATTGTGACATTATCCGAAAACAAAATATAGGATTTATGTCTCTTTGAAGGGAGCCGGCGTGGTGAGAAAATGTGCTACCCAACGCTACTGAGCATGCGCAATCAACGCTTAAGGTTGATTGATTGATTGATTGAAACTTTTATTAGTGTGTACAGCTCCACTAATGGACATTTGAGTGTTACTTTCAAAGGCAAAATTAAGGTATTGCTAGAAACATAATTGTGTATGGGACTTTATTGTATTATATGTATTGTACATGTTCCAAAAAATTAAAAAAAATAAAACACCACAGAATTAGAGATATTACAAGTCAAAGTGATGAAGCTTAGTGTTACGCTCATGACTTGGTGTAACTAAACATTAAAGTTAAAGTACCAATGATTGTCACACACACACTAGGTGTGGTGAAATTATTACCCTATAAGATGAAGGCAATTGCATTTTATGATATTTGAAATGCATCCAATGTTTATAAATGAATATTTAAAATTACTAAATGTAAAAAAGGGAATAAATATTCAAAATAATCTAGTTTGGTTACGCCATCATGAGCGCAACACAAGGTTGTAAAAGTTTCAACTGCAATTCTAAATAAGATGTCAAAAGCAAACTGGAATCAAATACACACCGCTTAAAGATTGATCAATACCTATTTAAATTTAGTAATACATAAATATGATGGTTTATCAAAATATAAAAGAAATATACCTGAACAGAACGTTCTGTTCATGATGGTCACACCAAAAAGTAACGCTATGAATCGCGTTTTTCCAAGTTTTTGGGGCGTTTTTATGCTATTTCCAAGCATCTCACTTTTTATTATCGTTGATTTTAAATGGTCAAACTAATGCATATTATATATGCATGCCCTAGTAAACAAAAAAAAAGTCATATTTATTTTGATTGTTACATTTTGAAGTACATTTGTGCAGGTGGGGTGCGAATGTACCCATTACCAGAGCTGTACACTAGTAGATTGCACAGTACGGTACATATTCCGTACAATTGACCACTTAAATGGTAACACCCCAATAAGTTTTTTCAACTAGTTTAAGTCGGGGTCCACGTAATCAATTCATGGTAATTCATGGTTTCTTTGAACAAAATAACTATGGCATTTAACGTACAAAAACGTCCCATGTTTGTTTATTTTAGCATAATTTTACATACCAGGAAACAAACCACAACAAAACCGGTGATTAACCTAACATGCATGTCTCGTTGTCTGTAAAGTGGGGGTCCGGGGGCAAATTTGGACCGCCGCATCGTTTCATTTGGCCCGCCATGGCTAATACATTTTAATGTTGACATACGTCAAGCTCACACAATCATTGGTTGCATGTCTTCAAGACTTATTAGAAGCCAGCTATTGAACGTGACGATCTCCACCTATTTAATTATGGTGTACGTCACTTATAATAAGGACGTACGCTTAAAATCGCTGTGTTTATAACATTTTGGAACCCCTGGTTTATTCTTTATAGTGACAGAATGAATGTCAACAATAAGTATTTTGACAAGTTCATATATGAATAATAAACTACAAAAGCACTTGTTCCAGGACCTATTTCCAACATTTTCTGTAAATATCATGATTTTCGAATTACCGCCGCGCTAACTAGTCGCTGCTAGCAGCAAGCTAAGTAGGGAGGTTTTTTTTTAAGCTAGCTGCAACTTTGGGCGCATCAACACTTTTTAAGGTTTCTTTGAACAAAATAACCATGGCAATTAAAGTACAAAAACGTCACTATGTTTTACAAATAGTTTCATACCTTGTGGAAGACACACGGACGTACAAACTTGAATGTCACCTCTGTCGTGGCCTCAGGGCGTCTGTATCGCTCTCTTAGCGACTACAAATGTGCCGACTTGCTTTACGGCATACGTCACTCCCTCTTTCCCCCGTTCGTTGAAACAAAGTCGATGCGAAGTCCTGTGTGCGCCAGAAAACCCCCCCAAAAAAAGAAGAAAAAGAGGGTGCAATTACTGCTAGCCTGGCCGAAGCTCCGAAACGACCAAAGAAATGAAAAGTTTTGCCTGAGGAGACAAAAAAGAAAAACGAATAAATGCACAGTCAAAGATGTCAAAGATGAGGAAGGATATTCGACTCTCTTCCTGCTAAACTAGTGAGAGACTTTCGGTGCTCAAATCAAAATGCTAATCTTAGCTATCGGACATTTGCGTGGTACCAGCTTGATAGTTTCATTACTACTTTCCTTCCAAAAAAACTCTCCCGCCGGTCTTTCTTTGCATCCGCCGGATACATTCTTGCTAGTAGCGTCATGTTTGTAGCGCACTCCAAGATTTTTGGAAGTATACTCCCAAAGAAATCATGACACTGAAGGGAAATTGGTGTATTTTTTTTGGTGGATTGAGACATTATCCAAAAACAAAATATAGGATTTATGTCTCTTTGAAGGGAGCCGGACGTGGTGAGAAAATGTGCTACCCAACGCTACTGAGCATGCGCATCAACGCTTAATTAAGGTTTCTTTGAACAAAATAACCATGGCAATTAAAGTACAAAAACGTCCCTATGTTTTGGTTATTTTAGCATCATACCAGGAAACAAACCACAACAAAACCAGTGATTAACCTAACATGCGTGGCTAGTTGTCTGTAAAGTGGGGCCTGGGGGCGATACGCCAAAGAATCACATGATTAAAGTACAGTGTTTTATTTTCCTATACTCAAACACAGTGTTACTGTTCAAACTGTGGCCCAAAAAAATTTATATACTTGTTTATTAAAACCTCTGCCTTGTTTTAATGAATACTTAGGCCTACTGTATTTTAATGTTGGTTATTATGCTGATACTTGGAAAGCCAAGTTTTTTTCTGAGGTGGTTCTTGGTGGAAAAAAGTTTGAGAACCACTGGTCTTTCTTAACCATAGGGCCATTGTTTGGCCGCAAAAAAAAAAAAATCAGTTTATCAGCTGTGGACTGTATGGGCAAGAGCGCGACTCAGTTGTAATACACTCTGCCACCACTTGTGGCAGTAATGACAATATCAAACAAACAGTATGGAGCTAAACTCATAGAAGTTATGATTAAAGTGGGGAAGATGTGTTTTCATTTTCATTCTAATTTTATTGACAGTTTATTTAATACCATACATATTATTCAAATGTATTAATTTAGTTAGAATTTTATCATTTTAGCACTGCGTATATGGATGCACATGTATTTTTCAGCAGTTTTTACGAGTCCTTTCTATTGCAGTATCAGTATTTATCTTTAGGTTTTTGTTTTTTTCGGTTTATACTCTACGGTTAAAATCAAGAGTAATATTTTTAATTCTGTCTTAATATTTGAGTGTGACCCGGTCCCCTCTGTAGTGGAAAAGGATAAAAACCCCTGGTCTAGAGCAGTGGTGCCCAACCCAAATTTTTTAATTTGTTTTTATATTTCTGGTTCCTACATTATATATCAATATAGATCAATACAGTCTGCAGGGATATAAAAAGTATTAATAACGCTGCAATAAAATGTGGTTCTAATGTGTGGAGCAAAACACAGGAGAGGAGAAGCCCTGCTCACCGCTAAGCGAGCTTGACCGTAAAGTCGTGAAACAACAAAATAATAAAATGTCTAACACCTTCATTTTAAGAAATGTAAAACATACCTTTAATTCCCCCTCCCCGCTCTTATTTTGAAATGGAGCGGGTCAAACGTGTCCGGGCCTCCATCTTCCACGCAAGTCAACCGCACGTTAAACATGAAAATCAACTCTTATCTCACAACACTTAGTGGCCTCTTCATTAGGTACACCTGGCCAAAGGTCTCAAAGTGCCACAAGAATAGAAAGTACACGTCATCAAGGAACCGAACAGAACATACTCTCAACAACAAAGCTTCAACTGTACTAATAATTACAATATGAATACTATAAAATTAACCAGAAGAGGCAATTCCTGAAGGAATTGGGTGTGAATGCTCCAATGCTGAAGTTGAACTGAAATGCTGACAGAATGTAGTATGAATGTAAGAATAGTTTGAATGTTGAAGTGTTTAAATTTCCAGGAAAACTGGAATTTGGTTTGGAACTTGGGAAAGTGTTAGTTTGAATGTCCAGGATGAGTGGAATGTGTTAATGTTGGAATGGTTTGAAAAGGTTGAAAAATGTGGGAATTGTGCGACTTGGAAAAATGTCCCATTCATTTGAATGGGAATTTCCTGGAATTTTGAAAATTTTTGGGAAAAGCTGGATTTTTTTGAAAATGATTAGGAGCATGAATGTCCTGAGTGAGCTGAATTGGTTGGTGTTAAAATTGTTTAAATCTGGCAAGAAATGTTGAAGTAGTAAATGGTATTAGGGAATTTTGGGAAAATCAGGAATTTTTAAAAACTTGGAATAAGGGTAGTTTTAATTTCCAGAATGGTGGAATGTGTCAGGTGGAATGGGTTGAAGAATGTGGGAATTGTGGAAGTTTGAAAAATGGCCAATTGGGAAAATGCAAAAAAAAAAAAAAGGAATTATGGGAAATCCAGAATTTTTTTTTTAGAATTGTTGAAGTAGAGCGCACAATTCCTGAACAGGCTGAATATTTTGAAGTTGGAACCGTTTGAATCAGATGAAAAATGTGGAAGTTGTGGAACTTTGAAGAATGTCCCATTGGTTTCAATGAAAATTTCAGAAAAAATTGGGAATTTCGGGAAAAGTAGGAATTTTTTTGAAAATGGTAAAAAAAAAAAACTTAAAAAGTCTGAATGAGTTGAAATGGTTGGCATTGACATTTTTTAAATCGGTGGAGAAATGTTGAAGTAGTAAGATCTTGAAACGAGAAATGGAATTCCTGGAATTTCGGGAAAACCGTGAATTTTTTCAGTTAAAAAAATAACTTTGTTTTTTGTCCTGATCAAGAGGAATGTTTTGACGGTGGAACGATTGAAATGCGTTGAAAAATGTGGAAGGAGTAGTCGCCGGAAAAAGGGTGGCAATAGGCCTTTGGAAGACCAGGAATACATTCTTCAAAAAGGGTGGAAATATTTCCAGGAATTCTGGAAAATCCTGTAATTTTTTTTTAACTTGGAAAAAGAGAAGTTTCTATTTTCAGAATGGTGAAATGTGTTGAAGGTGGAATGGTTTGAATGGGTTGAAGAATGTGGGAATTGTGGAAATTAGAAAAATGGCCAACTGAGAAAATGCCAAAAAAAAGGAATTATGGGAAATCCGGGAAATATTTTTAGAATTGTTGAAGTAAATGAAAAAATTGGGAATTTCGGGAAAAGTGGGAATTTTTTTGAAAATGGTAAAAAACTTGAACGGTCTGAATGAGTTGAAATAGTTGGTGTTGAAATTTTTCAAATCGGTGGAGAAATGTTGAAGTAGTAACATGTTGAAATGAGTAATGGTATTATGGAATTCTTGGAATTTCGGGAAAACCGGGAATTTTTCCAGTTAAAAAAACAACTTAGTTTTTTGTCCTGACTAAGAGGCATGATTTGACGGTGGAACGATTGAAATGCGTTTGAAAATGTGGAAGGAGTAGTCGCCAGAAAAAAGGGTTGAAATAGGGCTTTGGAAAAGCAGGAATTCTGGAAAATCCTGGAATTTTTTTGAACTTGGAAAAAGGGACGTTTCTATTTCCAGAATGGTGGAATGTGTTGAAGGTGGAATGGTTTGAATGGGTTGAAGAATGTGGGAATTGTGGAAATTATGAAAATGGCCAATTGAGAAAATGCAAAAAAAAAGGAATTATGGGAAATCCTGGAATTATTTTTAGAATTGTTGAAGTAGAGCACACAATTCCTGAACAGGCTGAATATTTTGAAGTTGGAACAGTTTGAATCAGATGAAAAATGTGGAAGTTGTGGAACTTTGAAGAATGTCTCATTGATTTCAAGGAAAATTTCAGAAAAAATTGAATTTCGGGGAAAAGCGGGAATTTTTTTGAAAATGGTGAAAAACTTGAACGGTCTGAATGAGTTGAAATAGTTGGTGTTGAAATTTTTCAAATCGGAGGAGAAATGTTGAAGTAGTAACATGTTGAAATGAGTAATGGTATTATGGAATTCCTGGAATTTCGGGAAAACCGGGAATTTTTCCAGTTAAAAAAACAACTTAGTTTTTTGTCCTGACTAAAAGGCATGATTTGACGGTGAAACGGTTGAAATGCGTTGAAAAATGTGGAAGGAGTAGTCGCCAGAAAAAAGGGTTGAAATAGGGCTTTGGAAAAGCAGGAATTCTGGAAAATCCTGGAATTTTTTTCAACTTGGAAAAAGGGACGTTTCTATTTCCAGAATGGTGGAATGTGTTGAAGGTGGAATGGTTTGAATGGGTTGAAGAATGTGGGATTTGTGGAAATTAGGAAAATGGCCAAATGAGAAAATGCAAAAAAAAAAAAGGAATTATGGGAAATCCTGGAATTATTTTTAGGATTGTTGAAGTAGAGCACACAATTCCTGAACAGGCTGAATATTTTGAAGTTGGAACAGTTTGAATCAGATGAAAAATGTGGAAGTTGTGGAACTTTGAAGAATGTCTCATTGATTTCAAGGAAAATTTCAGAAAAAATTTAATTTCGGGGAAAAGCTGGAATTTTTTTGAAAATGGTAAAAAACTTGAACGGTCTGAATGAGTTGAAATAGTTGGTGTTGAAATTTTTCAAATCGGAGGAGAAATGTTGAAGTAGTAACATGTTGAAATGAGTAATGGTATTATGGAATTCCTAGAATTTCGGGAAAACCGGGAATTTTTCCAGTTAAAAAAACAACTTAGTTTTTTGTCCTGACTAAGAGGCATGATTTGACGGTGGAACGGTTGAAATGCGTTGAAAAATGTGGAAGGAGTAGTCGCCAGAAAAAAGGGTTGAAATAGGGCTTTGGAAAAGCAGGAATTCTGGAAAATCCTGGAATTTTTTTCAACTTGGAAAAAGGGACGTTTCTATTTCCAGAATGGTGGAATGTGTTGAAGGTGGAATGGTTTGAATGGGTTGAAGAATGTGGGAATTGTGGAAATTAGGAAAATGGCCAATTGAGAAAATGCAAAAAAAAAAAAAGGAATTATGGGAAATCCTGGAATTATTTTTAGAATTGTTGAAGTAGAGCACACAATTCCTGAATAGGCTGAATATTTTGAAGTTGGAACAGTTTGAATCAGATGAAAAATGTGAAGTTGTGGAACTTTGAAGAATGTCCCATTGATTTCAATGAACATTTCAGAAAAAATTGGGAATTTCGGGAAAAGCGATAATTTTTTTGAAAATGGTAAACTTGAATGGGCTGAATGAGTTGAAATGGTTGGTGTTGAAATTTTTCAAATCGGTCGAGAAATGTTGAAGTACTAACATGTTGAAATGAGAAATGGTGTTATGGAATTCCTGGAATTTCAGGAAAACCAGGAATTTTTCCAGTTAAAAAAACAACCTTGTTTTTTGTCCTGACTAAGAGGAATGATTTGATGGTGGAACGGTTGAAATGCGTTGAAAAATGTGGAAGGAGTAGTCTCCAGAAAAAAGGGTGGAAATATTTCCAGGAATTCTGGAAAATCCTGGAATTTTTTTTGAACTTGGAAAAAGAGAAATTTCTATTTTCAGAATGGTGGAATGTGTTGAAGGTGGAATGGTTTGAATGGGTTGAAGAATGTGGGAATTGTGGAAATTAGAAAAATGGCCAACTGAGAAAATGCAAAAAAAAAAAGGAATTATGGGAAATCCGGGAAATATTTTTAGAATTGTTGAAGTAAATGAAAAAATTGGGAATTTCGGGAAAAGCGGGAATTTTTTTGAAAATGGTAAAAAACTTGAAAGGTCTGAATGGGTTGAAATGGTTGGTGTTGAAATTTTTCAAATCGGTGGAGAAATGTTGAAGTACTAACATGTTGAAATGAAAAATGGTATTATGGAATTCCTGGATTTTTCCAGTTCAAAAAACAACTTAGTTTTTTGTCCTGATTAAGAAGAATGATTTGACGGTGGAACGGTTGAAAAATGTGGAAGGAGTAGTCGCCAGAAAAAAGGGTGAAAATAGGGCTTTGGAAAACCAGGAATTCTGGAAAATCCTGGAATTTTTTTGAACTTGGGAAAAAGAGCCGTTTTTATTTCCAGAATGGTGGAATGTGTTGAAGGTGGAATGGTTTGAATGGGTTGAAAAATGTGAAAATGGTGGAAATTTGAAAAATGGCCAATTCATTTTAAATGGGAAAAATGTCCCGGGAAACCAGGAATTCAGGAAAATCCTGGAATTTTTTTGAACTTGGAAAAAGAGCCGTTTTTATTTCCAGAATGGTGGAATGTGTTGAAGGTGGAATGGTTTGAATCGGTTGAAAAATGTGGAAATTGTGGAAATTTGAAAAATGGCCAATTCATTTTAAATGGGAAACATGTCCCGGAAAACCATGAATTCAGGAAAATCCTGGAATTTTTTTGAACTTGGAAGTATGTATGTTTCTATTTTCAGAATGGTGGAATGTGTTGAAGGTGGAATGGTTTGAATCGATTGAAAATTGTGGAAATGGTGGAAGTTTGAAAAATGGCCAATTCATTTTAAATGGGAAAAATGTCCCGGAAAACCAGAAATTCAGGAAAATCCTGGAATTTTTTTGAACTTGGAAATAGGTAAGTTTCTATTTTCAGAATGGTGGAATGTGTTGAAGGTGGGATGGTTTGAATCGGTTGAAAATTGTGGAAATTGTGGAAATTTGAAAAATGGCCAATTCATTTTAAATGGGAAAAATGTCCTGGAAAACCATGAATTCAGGAAAATCCTGAAATTTTTTTGAACTTGGAAAAAGAGCCGTTTTTATTTCCAGAATGGTGGAATGTGTTGACGGTGGAATGGTTTGAATCGGTTGAAAAATGTGGAAATTGTGGAAATTTGAAAAATGGCCAATTCATTTTAAATAAGAAAAATGTCCCGGAAAACCAGGAATTCTGGAAAATCCTGGAATTTTTTTGAACTTGGAAAAAGAGCCGTTTTTATTTCCAGAATGGTGGAATGTGTTGAAGGTGGAATGGTTTGAATCGGTTGAAAAATGTGTAAATTGTGGAAATTGGAAAAATGGCCAATTCATTTTAAATGGGAAAAATGTCCCGGAAAACCATGAATTCAGGAAAATCCTGGAATTTTTTTGAACTTGGAAGTATGTATGTTTCTATTTTCAGAATGGTGGAATGTTTTGAAGGTGGGATGGTTTGAATCGGTTGAAAATTGTGGAAATGGTGGAAGTTTGAAAAATGGCCAATTCATTTTGAATGGGGAAAAATGTCCGGGAAAACCAGGAATTCAGGAAAATCCTGGAATTTTTTTGAACTTGGAAATAGATAAGTTTCTATTTTCAGAATGGTGGAATGTGTTGAAGGTGGGATGGTTTGAATCGATTGAAAATTGTGGAAATTGTGGAAATTTGAAAAATGGCCAATTCATTTTAAATGGGAAAAATGTCCTGGAAAACCATGAATTCAGGAAAATCCTGAAATTTTTTTGAACTTGGAAAAAGAGCCGTTTTTATTTCCAGAATGGTGGAATGTGTTGACGGTGGAATGGTTTGAATCGGTTGAAAAATGTGGAAATTGTGGAAATTTGAAAAATGGCCAATTCATTTTAAATAAGAAAAATGTCCCGGAAAACCAGGAATTCTGGAAAATCCTGGAATTTTTTTGAACTTGGAAAAAGAGCCGTTTTTATTTCCAGAATGGTGGAATGTGTTGAAGGTGGAATGGTTTGAATCGGTTGAAAAATGTGGAAATTGTGGAAATTTGAAAAATGGCCAATTCATTTTAAATGGGAAAAATGTCCCGGAAAACCATGAATTCAGGAAAATCCTGGAATTTTTTTGAACTTGGAAGTATGTATGTTTCCATTTTCAGAATGGTGGAATGTGTTGAAGGTGGAATGGTTTGAATCGGTTGAAAATTGTGGAAATGGTGGAAGTTTGAAAAATGGCCAATTCATTTTGAATGGGGAAAAACGTCCCGGAAAACCAGGAATTCAGGAAAATCCTGGAATTTTTTAAAACTTGGAAATAGATAAGTTTCTATTTTCAGAATGGTGGAATATGTTGAAGGTAGAATGGTTTGAATCGGTTGAAAAATGTGGAAATTGTGGAAATTTGAAAAATGGCCAATTCATTTTAAATGGGAAAAATGCCCCGGGAAACCAGGAATTCAGGAAAATCCTGGAATTTTTTTCAACTTGGAAATAGATAAGTTTCTATTTTCAGAATGGTGGAATGTGTTGAAGGTGGGATGGTTTGAATCGGTTGAAAATTGTGGAAATGGTGGAAGTTTTGAAAAATGGCCAATTCATTTTGAATGGGGAAAAATGTCCCGGAAAACCATGAATTCAGGAAAATCCTGGAATTTTTTAAAACTTGGAAATAGATAAGTTTCTATTTTCAGAATGGTGGAATGTGTTGAAGGTGGAATGGTTTGAATCGGTTGAAAATTGTGGAAATGGTGGAAGTTTTGAAAAATGGCCAATTCATTTTGAATGGGGAAAAATGTCCCGGAAAACCTGGAATTCTGGAAAAATGTGGGAATTTTTGGAACTTGTCAAGGGAAAGCCCGCGATTCCTGAATAGGCTGAACAGTTTGAAGCTGGAACGGTTTGAATCGGGTTGAAAAATATGAAAAGGTGGAATGCACCAAAATCTGGAGAAGAATAATAATAATAAATAGATGCATTTTGGTGTAAAAAACCATTATTGTGTGAATGTTTTGGAGCATTCACACAATAATGACATTGTTTGAGGCACTAATTGAATTTCAACCATACAGCCACATCATTTTTTTATTACTCTTAGTCAGATTCCTACCCAAGTAGTTACTTATTTATTCTTTTATATTTCACTTACCAGTAATCATCAATTCAAACTGATTTTTTTCTGCATAATTGTATTTTTCACATTTATTGCTCGCCCCTTTTTTTGATTGCTTTTCTTGGTCGCTGCACAATGCAACGTAAAATAGCGAACTTCCTGACCTGTGTTTTCTTGCACATTCCGTTCTTGCTAACTAGAAGCGTCCCATTGTGGACGAGCACGACGTATCCCGCGTGACATCTGCGTTCCCTCAAGGGCTCCGACTGCAGGATCCTAACCGTGTTGTCTTTGCAGCGACTTGTGCGGCGATTTGCGCTCATTTGCTGCCTTTCGCCGTGTGTTGACCTTTTATGGTGCGATCACAAGTGGCCGACCAGCCGGCCGCTGTTGGAAGGGACTCCAGTCGTCATTCTTTCAGACGAAAAAAAAAAAAAAAGATTTACTGAGAATGTTTCAGCAATGAAGGCATCCTGTTAGACTGTTTTCTGAGGTTTCCTATTTCCCTTCTCGCGAGCGGTCGTCTGATGAAAAGGCAACGACAAAAAAAGTATTGATGCGTATTTTTATGATATTCCGTCAATAGAATATTCACTTTAAAGTGTTAATAGTTTATTTCCCGTAGAAAATAATGAAAGTCTGCTCCAAGGTCTGAGTGGGACAACTAAGTTAACTGCTACAAAAGTAAAACTTTTCTTTTGTTAGGATTAAAACCGTATCACGATCGTGTTTTATATCGGTTAATAGTGATACATATGGAAAATGAGGACCAAGACATTTTTATTTCAAATGTCACCTTCTCATTATAGTCCCTCAGCTAATTGGATATAGAGGTATCACATCCTGACAAGCATGCTAGAGAAAAATGTGTTGTTGCGCCCTAAAAAGTGTTAATACTGTAAGTATTGTACTTATTAGGCACCAGAGTTCAACGTGCATCCTAGTAGAAATCGCCATGTCAAATCGCTAATGCTGAGCATGTCAATAGCAAAGACAATGTATATTAGCATCAAGCTAGCACATTTTTGGAATAGTGGAGCTTTACCTCGCTTACGTTGGAGCGTTCTTTTTTTGCCCAAATTCTGTCTCGCAACATTACCTAGAGGTGGTTTGGTGTCGAAAATGAGCTGCCCGGTCCAAAAAAAGCTACCAGTTGCATAATTTGATAGCGCCGCCTCTCAAGTCAAGAAAAAAGGCAGGCAGGAAATGCCAACACAAACATGGAAAACACTCAAAACAATGTCAACAAAATTGTAAAAACACTTAACAATAACTTCTAAAAATAAGGAATGTGTAAGAAATGCTTTAAAAAAGTGTAAAAAAAATTGTGCAAAGTGTGAAAATGTAAACATGGAGAAACCTGAGAAGAACTATTTTCTGCAGGTTTAGTGCCAGGAAGTTACAGCTGTGCTCTAAAGGGTGAGCGCGGCTAAGGTGGCGTGGTGTTACAATGTAAACAAAATAGGAAACTCACATTGAACACTTAACTATAATCTCTTAAAATGAAGGTGCAACAATAAGGAATATGTAAGAAATGCTTAATAAAGTGTATGAAAATAGTACAAAATGTAAACATCGAGAAACCTGACAACTATTTTCTGCAGGTTTAGTGCCAGGAAGTTACAGCTGTGCTCTAAAGGGTGAGCGCGGCTAAGAAGGTGGCGTGGTGTTACAAGGTAAACAAAATAGTAAAATCACATTGAACAATTAGCAATAAGCTCTTAAAATGAAGGTGATAAAATAAGGAATATGTAAGAAAGTGTAAGAAAATAGTGCAAAATGTAAACATGGAGAAACCTGAGAAGAACTATTTTCTGCTGGTTTAGTGCCAGGAAGTTACAGCTGTGCTCTAAAGGGTGAGCGCGGCTAAGGTGGCGTGGTGCTACAAGGTAAACAAACTAGTAAAATCACATTGAACAATTAGCAATAAGCTCTTAAAATGAAGGTGATAAAATAAGGAATATGTAAGAAAGTGTAAGAAAATAGTGCAAAATGTAAACATAGAGAAGAACTATTTTCTGCAGGTTTAGTGCCAGGAAGTTACAGCTGTGCTCTAAAGGGTGAGCGCGGCTAAGGTGGCGTGGTGTTACAATGTAAACAGAATAGTAAACTCACATTGAACACTTAACTATAATCTCTTAAAATGAAGGTGCAACAATAAGGAATATGTAAGAAATGCTTAATAAAGTGTATGAAAATAGTACGAAATGTAAACATCGAGAAACCTGAGAACTATTTTCTGCTGGTTTAGTGCCAGGAAGTGATAGGTGTAGTAAAATCACATTGAACAATTAACAATAAGCTCTTAAAATGAAGGTGATAAAATAAGGAATATGTAAGAAAGTGTAAGAAAATAGTGCAAAATGTAAACATAGAGAATAACTATTTTCTGCAGGTTTAGTGCCAGGAAGTTACAGCTGTGTTCTAAAGGGTGAGCGCGGCTAAGGTGGCGTGGTGTTACAAGGTAAACAAACTAGTAAAATCACATTGAACAATTAACAATAAGCTCTTAAAATGAAGGGGATAAAATAAGGAATACGGTATGTAAGAAAATGTAAGAAAATAGTGCAAAATGTAAACATCGAGAAACCTGAGAACTATTTTCTGCAGGTTTAGTGCCAGGAAGTTACAGCTGTGCTCTAAAGGGCGAGCGCGGCTAAGGTGGCGTGGTGTTACAAGGTAAACAAACTAGTAAAATCACATTGAACAATTAACAATAAGCTCTTAAAATGAAGGTGATAAAATGATGAATATGTAAGAAAGTGTAAGAAAATAGTGCAAAATGTAAACATAGAGAAGAACTATTTTCTGCAGGTTTAGTGCCAGGAAGTTACAGCTGTGCTCTAAAGGGTGAGCGCGGCTCAGGTGGCGTGGTGTTACAATGTAAACAAAATAGTAAACTCACATTGAACACTTAACTATAATCTCTTAAAATGAAGGTGCAACAATAAGGAATATGTAAGAAATGCTTAATAAAGTGTATGAAAATAGTACAAAATGTAAACATCGAGAAACCTCAGAACTATTTTCTGCAGGTTTAGTGCCAGGAAGTTACAGCTGTGCTCTAAAGGGTGAGCGCGGCTAAGGTGGCGTGGTGCTACAAGGTAAACAAACTAGTAAAATCACATTGAACAATTAGCAATAAGCTCTTAAAATGAAGGTGATAAAATAAGGAATATGTAAGAAAGTGTAAGAAAATAGTGCAAAATGTAAACATAGAGAAGAACTATTTTCTGCAGGTTTAGTGCCAGGAAGTTACAGCTGTGCTCTAAAGGGTGAGCGCGGCTAAGGTGGCGTGGTGTTACAATGTAAACAGAATAGTAAACTCACATTGAACACTTAACTATAATCTCTTAAAATGAAGGTGCAACAATAAGGAATATGTAAGAAATGCTTAATAAAGTGTATGAAAATAGTACAAAATGTAAACATCGAGAAACCTGAGAAGAACTATTTTCTGCTGGTTTAGTGCCAGAAAGTTACAGCTGTGCTCTAAAGGGTGAGCGCGGCTAAGGTGGCGTGGTGTTACAATGTAAACAAACTAGTAAAATCACATTGAACAATTAACAATAAGCTCTTAAAATGAAGGTGATAAAATAAGGAATATGTAAGAAAGTGTAAGAAAATAGTGCAACATGTAAACATAGAGAAGAACTATTTTCTGCAGGTTTAGTGCCAGGAAGTTACAGCTGTGCTCTAAAGGGTAAGCGCGGCTAAGGGGGCGTGGTGTTACAATGTAAACAAAATAGTAAAATCACATTGAACAATTAACAATAAGCTCTTAAAATGAAGGTGATAAAATAAGGAATATGTAAGAAAGTGTAAGAAAATAGTGCAAAATGTAAACATAGAGAAGAACTATTTTCTGCAGGTTTAGTGCCAGGAAGTTACAGCTGTGCTCTAAAGGGTGAGCGCGGCTAAGGTGGCGTGGTGTTACAAGGTAAACAGAATAGTAAACTCACATTGAACACTTAACTATAATCTCTTAAAATGAAGGTACAACAATAAGGAATATGTAAGAAATGCTTAATAAAGTGTATGAAAATAGTACAAAATGTAAACATCGAGAAACCTGAGAAGAACTATTTTCTGCTGGTTTAGTGCCAGGAAGTTACAGCTGTGCTCTAAAGGGTGAGCGCGGCTAAGGTGGCGTGGTGTTACAAAGTAAACAGAATAGTAAAATCACATTGAACACTTAACTATAATCTCTTAAAATGAAGGTGCAACAATAAGGAATATGTAAGAAATGCTTAATAAAGTGTATGAAAATAGTACAAAATGTAAACATCGAGTAACCTGAGAACTATTTTCTGCTGGTTTCGTGCCAGGAAGTTACAGCTGTGCTCTAAAGGGTGAGCGCGGCTAAGGTGGCGTGGTGTTACAAGGTAAACAAACTAGTAAAATCACAGTGAACAATTAACAATAAGCTCTTAAAATGAAGGTGATAAAATAAGGAATATGTAAGAAAGTGTAAGAAAATAGTGCAAAATGTAAACACAGAGAAACCTGAGAACTATTTTCTGCAGGTTTAGTGCCAGGAAGTTACAGCTGTGCTCTAAAGGGTGAGCGCGGCTAAGGTGGCGTGGTGTTACAAGGTAAACAAACTAGTAAAATCACATTGAACAATTAACAATAAGCTCTTAAAATGAAGGTGATAAAATAAGGAATATGTAAGAAAGTGTAAGAAAATAGTGCACAATGTAAACACAGAGAAACCTGAGAAGAACTATTTTCTGCTGGTTTAGTGCCAGGATGTTACAGCTGTGCTCTAAAGGGTGAGCGCGGCTGGGGTGGCGTGGTGTTACAATGTAAACAAAATAGTAACGGCGTGGCGCGGTTGGGAGAGTGGCCGTGCCAGCAACCTGAGGGTTCCTGGTTCGATCCCCAGCTTCCACCAACCTAGTCACGGCCGTTGTCCTTGAGCAAGACACTTCACCCTTGCTCCTGATGGGTGGTGGTTAGCGCCTTGCATGGCAGCTCCCGCCATCAGTGTGTGTGGGTGTGGGTGAGTGTGGAAATAGTGTCAAAGCGCTTTGAGCACCTTGAAGGTAGAACAGCGCAATACAAGTATAACCCATTTACCATTTAATTTACCATTTAAAATCACATTGAACAGTTAACAATAAGCTCTTAAAATGAAGGTAATAAAATAAGGAATATATAAGAAATGCTTTATAAAGTGTAAGAAAATAGACAATACCAAAACATTTAGGACAACTCCATGGGATGGCACTTCAAGTTCATATGTGAGTCAACGCAGGTGGCCAAATACTTTTGGCAATATAGTGTAGCATCTACAAAAGATACAAAGAATTGCTATAGCGACATCCAGTGGACACATTTAGAACAGCAGTTTCTTTCATTTCATTTTTATACTTGGCAAATTCATCCCGCGGGCCGGATAAAACCTGTTTGACAGCCCTGTGCTAACTACTTTAGCGACTAGCAGTTAACTTTAGCACTTGACTCGGCTGAAGGCCAAAATATTAGCACTGGCTTTGACTTGTGTTAGCGCTGGGGGATACGGCCTTTTATTAATATCTCAATGTCACGATACACCATATATATCTGGATAATCGTCCCATTGGGTTTGTGAGTTTTTCCTTGCCCTGATGTGGGCTCTGTACCGCGGATGTTGTTGTGGCTTGTGCAGCCCTTTGAGACACTTGTGATTTAGGGCTATATAAATAAACATTGATTGATTGATTGATTGATATAATCACAGCAGTATGATGATTCTATGTGTCTACGTTAAAACATTCTTCATATGCTACTTTTAAACTTTCATGTAGAGAGGGAAATCACAACTAAAAGTGTATTTATGAAACAGTTATTAAGCAGTGGCACAAACATTCATGTCATTTCCAAAACAGAAAGTGCAAGATTGTCAGACATTTTAAAACAAGCTATTAGTGCACTTTTGTGCATGATGTCACTAAGATGACGTATCAAAACAACACTCAATTAAAGTGCACTTTTTGTACAGAACGTCACTACAATAGTTTAAAACAAAGTGCACTTTTGTGCATGATGTCACACAAGATATTTCAATAAGTGTCAAATAAAAATGAGCTGCATAATAGGAAATCAAATCCTTCACTATGTGGTAGGTTCCTGCGGACGTTATCTCCTTCTGTTGTTGACTATTTGTTTCATACGGCGTTGATGTGGAAATGGTTGCTTGGGCATTTTGTGGGTGTGGCACCGAACGGAGATGTTGACATGCGGAGTTTCAAGCACTCTTCATTCTCTAGCGCAGGGGTCACCAACGCGGTGCCCGCGGGCACCAGGTAGCCCGTAAGGACCAGATGAGTAGCCCGCTGGCCTGTTCTAAAAATAGCTCAAATAGCAGCACTTACCAGTGAGCTGCCTCTATTTTTTTAATTTGATTTATTTACTAGCAAGCCGGTCTCGCTTTGCCTGACATTTTTAATTCTAAGAGAGACAAAACTCAAATGGAATTTGAAAATCCAAGAAAATATTTTATATTTTATATCTTCACTTGTTTAAATAAATTCATTTATTTTTTCACTTTGCTTCTTATAACTTTCAGAAAAACAATTTTAGAGAAAAAATACAACCTTAAAAATGATTTTAGGATTTTAAACACATATACCTTTTTACCTTTTAAATTCCTTCCTCTTCTTTCCTGACAATTTAAATCAATGTTCAAGTAAAAATTTTTTTTTTATTGTAAAGAATAATAAATACATTTTAATTTAATTCTTCATTTTAGCTTCTGTTTTTTTCAACGAAGAATATTTGTGAAATATTTCTTCAACTTTATTATGATTAAAATTCAAAAAAATTATTCTGGCAAATCTAGAAAATCTGTAGAATCAAATTTAAATCTTATTTCAAAGTCTTTTGAATTTCTTTTAAAAATTTTGTTCTGGAAAATCTAGAAGAAATAATGATTTGTCTTTGTTAGAAATATAGCTTCTTCCAATTTGTTATATATTCTAACAAAGTGTAGATTGGATTTTAACCTATTTAAAACATGTCATCAAAATTCTAAAATGAATCTTTATCAGGAAAAAGGACTAATGATGTTCCATAAATAATTTTTTAAATTTTTTCAAAAAGATTTGAATTAGCTATTTTTTCTCTTCTTTTCGGTAGAATTTTGAATTTTATAGAGTCGAAATTGAAGATAAACTGTGTTTAAAAATTTAATTGTCATTTGTTTCGTGTTTTCTCCTCTTTTAAACCGTTCAATTAAGTGTAAATATCATTAATTATTAATAATAACAGAGTTAAAGGTAAATTGAGCAAATTGGCTATTTCTGGCAATTTATTTAAGTGTGTATCAAACTGGTAGCCCTTCGCATTAATCAGTACCCAAGAAGTAGCTCTTGGTTTCAAAAAGGTTGGTGACCCCTGCTCTAGCGGGTGACTTTTCAAATGATGCTACACATTAGCAGTAATGCTACTTTTTGTAGCAACGCTTTTGCCGCATACTTAACATATCACGGTTGTCTGTTCAACATCTTCCCGCTTGAAGCCAAACCACCGCCAGACGATGGACCCACTGCTGTTTTTCTTGGGAATTAATTCTTCCTTCATTTGTTACCGGATTCGCACCTTCTCTCTCTCTCGTATTACCACTCGCACCGCTCCGCTAGCATCACAGCTAACGTTGCCCATGCCGCTACCTCTCTGCTCGGCGAGGGCGTATGACGTTGCACGCGTGACAGTATGTGACGTATGTAAGAAGGTGCGCTTGTTTTACGTCTCTGTGAGAAGGAGAAACAGGAAAGAGTGCAGTGTTTCCCATAAACTGCCAAGATACCTGTGGCGGTGGGGGCGTGGCTATGGCCGTGACTATGGGCGTGGTCGCCATGACATCATCGAGTAATTTGCATAATTTACTACAATGATATGGTTTTCTCTAAAAAGGCTCAAAAAATGTATACTTACTAATTAATAATAACAGTTTTGTTTTAAACGTCCATCCATCCATTTTACAATATAATTACAACACTTTATGTACATATTTATATACAGATTTGAACAATAAGTTATTCACTGAAATATATTTATTAATTGTGGTTCGTACAAAAAATATATCTTATAAAAATATAAAAGCTAAAATTACGAATGTCCGATAAATGCGTCAAAATGTAATATCGGAAATTATCGGTATCGTTTTTTTTATTATCTGTATCGTTTTTTTTTTGTTTGTTTTTTATTAAATCAACATAAAAAACACAAGATACACTTACAATTAGTGCACCAACCCAAAAAACCTCCCTCCCCCCATTTCTTTCTGTTATCAATATTCTGGTTCCTACATTATATATCAATATATATCAATACAGTCTGCAAGGGATACAGTCCGTAAGCACACCTGATTGTGCGTGCTGCTGGTCCACTAATAGTACTAACCTTTAACAGTTAATTTTACTCATTTTCATTAATTACTAGTTTCTATGTAACTGTTTTTATATTGTTTTACTTTCTTTTTTATTCAAGAAAATGTTTTTAATTTAGTCATCTTATTTTATTATTTTTTTTTAAAAGTACCTTATCGTCACCATACATGGTTGTCCAAATTAGGCATAATAATGTGTTAATTCCACGACTGCATATATCGGTATCGGTTGATATCGGTATCGGTAATTAAAGAGTTGGACAATATCGGAATATCGGATATCGGCAAAAAGCCATTATCTGACATCGCTAGCTAAAATGTCTCTTAAAGCTCTGCCCCTTTAATTAGTGTATACTAAATAATTTAACTTTAACCTACTACTACAACCATATTATTTACCAGCAACATAAAGTGAAACAGAGGCAGAGGTGTCCTGCCACAGTCAGTAACAAATAAACAGAAAACAGTAGTAGTGGTGGTAGATAGACACAAAGCTTCATCAAACATCTGACCCACTGAACAAAGAGCTCCAAAAATCTTGATCCTACACTTCTCTTTTGTAAAGTAAATCTGAACAGCCGATATGGGCATCTACATCAACTATATGATTTGCCTGAGAAGCTGGCGGCCTTAATTCTTTCGTGGCGGGCCGCACAAATAAATGAATGTGTGGGAAACACTGGAGTGGGAAAAGCTAAAAGAAACTGCGTGAGAACGTATACTCCAATACCACATTATAGTCATTTTCTATATCGCACCGAGACAAACCCGTGATATATCCAGTATATTCCATATATCGCCCAGCCCTAACTTGTGTTTATGTTTGAGGAAGCCGAACGAGACAAGATGAGTTCCAATCGTCACAAAGTTTTACTGTACGGGTCACGGGTCAGAGGGGAACCGCTCTGTGATGTCAACGTGCGCTGGAACACTTCCGCTGAGCGAACGGGGAGGAAAAGAGCCTGACTGTACTTGTTAAAAAGGAGGACTTTTAACGGCATGTGAATTTTGAATCAGTCCCTGCACCGCCCCCCCTGAGAGCGCCGCTATCAAACCGCATACATCCGCGTCGCTCAGAAACATTTTAGACTGGGGACACATTAAACCCGGCGCTCCTTAAAACAGCAAAGGGGATAAAAAGGACACGTTTGACAGTGTTGATGATGTTCAAGTTAAAAAGAGGTGCTGCCTTTGAGCCGCAGACCCTCCTGGTGGGTTCAGTCAACTTATTCTGGAATATTTTAACGCATGACTGCGTCTGAGAGCAAAACGTAACGTCAGAACATTTACAGCAAGTTGGAGCGTCTGCACTTTCTTGCTATTCCGACATTCAATGGCGAGTGTTTTACTTGCCATTAGAGAGACACCGATTATCACCGCCGGTATTTTGGCAGTTTGACGTACGGTACAGGCCAGAAGTTCCATTCAATCTTTATTTTCATGACTATTTACATTGTAGATTGTCACATCACAACTATGTGGGGTTATGTACTTAAGAAAAAAAAAAAGGTGACATAACTGAAAACATGTTTCGGCGTTTCCCATAAACTGCCAAGATACCTGTGGTGGTGGGGGCGTGGCTATGGGCGTGGTCACCATGACATCATTGAGTAATTTGCATAATTTACTACTATGATATGATTTTCTCTAAAAAGGCTAAAAAAATGTATACTTACTAATTAATAATAACAGTTTTGTTTTAAACGTCCATCCATCCATCCATCCATCCATTTTACAATATAATTACAACACTTTCTGTACATATTTATATTAGGGCTGCAACTAACGATTAATTTGATAATCGATTAATCTGTCGATTATTACTTTGATTAATCGATTAATAATCGGATAAAAGAGACAAACTACATTTCTATCCTTTCCAGTATTTTATTGAAAAAAAACAGCATACTGGCACCATACTTATTTTGATTATTGTTTCTCAGCTGTTTGTACATGTTGCAGTTTATAAATAAAGATTTATTTTAAAAAAAAAAAAAAAAAAAAAAAAATTAAAAGCCTCTGCGCATAGCATAGATCCAACGAATCGATGACTAAATTAATCGGCAACTATTTTAATAATCGATTTTAATCGATTTACTCGATTAGTTGTTGCAGCCCTAATTTATATACAGATTTGAACAATAAGTTATTCACTGAAATATATTTATTAATTGTGGTTCTTACAAAAAATATATCTTATAAAATATAAAAGCTAAAATGTCTCTCAAAGCTCTGCCCCTTTAATTAGTGCATACTAAATAATTTAACTTTAGCCTACTACAACCATATTATTTACCAGCAACATAAAGTGAAACAGAGGCAGAGGTGTCCTGCCACAGTCAGTAACAAATAAACAGAAAACAGTAGAGGTCAAATACAAATAAGGCAACAAGAGAAGTATCCTACACTTCTCTTTTGTAAAGTAAATGTGAACAGCCTATATGGGCATCTACATCAACTATATGATTTGCCTGAGAAGCTGGACAGGACAAAAAAAAAAATATATATATATATATATATTTTTTTTAAAATTTGTGGCGGACGTAATTCTTTCGTGGCGGGCCGCCACAAATAAATTAATGTGTGGGGAACACTGTGTTTTATTATGTGAAAATAAATGTATGTATGAATGGTTGGACACACCTTCTCATTGACATGGTCCCAACTCCATTGATAAAGCAAATTCCACCAATAAACCCTGATAAGGCACACCTGTGAAGTGAAAACCGTTTCAGGTGACTACCTCTTGAAGCTCATGGAGAGAATGCCAAGAGTGTGCAAAGCAGTAATCAGAGCAAAGGGTGGCTATTTTGAAGAAACTAGACTATAAAACACGTTTTCACAGTTATTTTGTTGTTAAGTACATAACTCCACATGTGTTCATTCATAGTTTTGATGTGACAATCTACAATGTAAATAGTCATGAAAATAAAGAAAACACATTGAATGAGGAGAAGGTGTGTCCAAACTTTTGGCCTGTAATGTATATCGGTCTTTTAAAAAAAAAAAAAAAAAATATATATATTTATATTTTTTTTACAACTACAACAGAACTAAATGAGCAGAAACAGTATATACATACAGTATATGATAGCAAAATTTAGTATTTAAAAATTAGATAACCACTCTTGTAGCACCAGTCCTTTTACCTTTTTTTTTTTTTTTTTTTTTTTTTTTTTTTTGCTGGAGCCCAGTTTTTTGTATTAATTTAAATTATTAAGGAATAAAAATGACTCATTGTCAATAATTCTCCCCAAATATGTTTTAATATAATTTGTTTGAGTGGCCACCATAGATATTGACTATAACAAGCACAAAGATTGTATATTTATTATTGTATATCCAGATATTGTTTTTGTATGGTATCGTTTTCTAAGCATGTAAACTGATTTGTCTACTTTTTTATTTATTTTTATTTTTTTACAACTGACTTTTGCATTCATAAAGCAGGTATCAAATTAATTCTAAAACTCCCATACTCAATCAGATGATTATCTAATTGATGCAGGTGCAATTTGTGTGCATGTTAATATTTTTATTAATATTATTGTATTTTTTGTTTTGTTATTTATTTAAATATTGATTAATGGGAATTAGGGCTGCAACAACTAATCGATTAAATCGATTAAAATTGATTATAAAAATAGTTGCCGATTAATTTAGTCATCGATTCCTTGGATCTATGCTATGCGCATGCGCAGAGGCTTTAAAAAAAAATAAAATAAAAAAAATAAATAAATAAAAATGAAAAATAAACCTTTATTTATAAACTGCAACATGTACAAACAGCTGAGAAACAATAATCAAAATAAGTATGGTGCCAGTATGCTGTCTTTTTTCAATAAAATACTGGGAAGGATAGAAATGTAGTTTGTCTCTTTTATCCGATTATCAATCGATTAATCGAAGTAATAATCGACAGATTAATCGATTATCAAATTAATCGTTAGTTGCAGCCCTAGTGGGAATGTTAATCATTGGATTTGATAGCTGAATTTTGAGCATTTTAATGCAGTTGCACAATAAAATATAGACTTGTATTAATAAAGCATGTTTTTAAAATGTATTCTAAAACTCCCATACACAATCAAATGATTATCAAATTGATATGAGTGCATTTTAATATTATTATTATTATAATTTTATTTTTTTTAAACAATAATGCTTAGTAGGGGTGTTTATCATTTGATTTGATAGCTGAGTTTTGAGCATTTTAATGCAGTTGCAATTCAAAAAACAGACTTTTGTATTTATAAAGCAGGTATAAAATTAATTGTAATAGTTCCACACACAATCAAATTAGTATCAAATTGATATGAGTGCATTTTGATATTATTATTATTTATTTTATCTATTTATGATTTAAACAATGATGTTTAGTAGGGGTGTTAATCATTTGATTTTGATAGCTAAATTTTAAAATTTTTAATGCAGTTGCAAAAAACAAATCTAACCATAAACAATATATAAACAAACATTATTTTAAAATTATGAAATTAATATTTAAGAAATAACACATTTCATTATTTTTTAAATATTTTTTAAAATAAAAATAATAAAACAATAATGAAATGTGTTATTTAAGAAATAACACATTTCATTATTTTAATATTTTTTAAATTTTTAAATAAAAATAATAAAACAATAATGAAATCTGATATTTAAGAAATAACACATTTCATTATTTTAATTATTTTAAATGTTTAAATAAAAATAATAAAACAATAATAAAATGTGATATTTAAGAAAGAACTCATTTCATTTTTTTTGTTTTAAATGTTTTTAAATAAAAATAATGAAATGTGATATTTAAGAAATGTCACATTGCTCCTAATTTTGACATTTCTTAAATATCACATTTCATTATTTTTTTATTTAAAAAATAATGAAATGTGATGTTTAAGAAATATAATTTATTTATTTTTGAATTTTTATTTTTTATAAATGATATATTGTTGGTGTATTCATAAAACTTTTAGACATTTAGAGATTTAAATAAAAAAACAACAACAATCGACTAGCAAGAAATCTACCAACTTTTTATGCTCTCAATG
Source organism: Entelurus aequoreus (assembly GCF_033978785.1). NCBI lineage: Eukaryota > Metazoa > Chordata > Actinopteri > Syngnathiformes > Syngnathidae > Entelurus > Entelurus aequoreus. The sequence continues at coordinate 2,138,990 of NC_084757.1, read as the reverse complement.
GACACGTTTGTTGACTCTGAGACGTGATGCTGCTGTGGCGCCCCCTCCTTCTAAAAGCGTGCAACAACTTGTATGTCCAGACATAAAAGTTATGCTTTTCATGTTTTTGATCACATTTTGTCCCCATGCAGTGTTAATACAAATCACATGCACATGTGTCATGGCCAATTATGCCCCACAGAGTACAACAAGTGCATGACTTTCACAGCCGAGTGGCAACGCTTCAAAGCGCATGCAGAGCTAAATGAAACTCATTTCTCATGTTAGTGGGAGCTGATAATTTGTGCGACAACATACTTGCCATGTGGAAATTTTCACTGACCTTCAGTGTGAGAAAGAGGCTCTTTTGTGGGTTTAAAAAAAAAAACATGTTCTGAAACACAGCTGCAGTTTGTAAATCATCTTAAAATATTGTTTTGTTGTGCAACAGACCAAAAACATATTTTTTTTCATCCCGATGTTTTTAAAGATGTCCTTGGGACGCTGATTGAATGCTTTTCATGTTGTGACTCACAGATTGCACGAATCAAAGCAAAACTTGCCTCACGTAGAGCAAGTAATAGTAATCAAGTATTTCTCAACCTACATATTTTTAGATAGATAGATAGATAGATATTACTTTATTGATTCCTTCAGGAGAGTTACCTCAGGAAAATTAAAATTTTAATTTTTTGTAAATTTAAATTTTTTAAAAATGTATTTCTATTTTTTTATTTAATTTTATGATGGTTCCTTTTGTTTACATATCATATTGTAGCCACGGGACCATGATTCTGAGCTGGGATTTTAGGTGCAGAGCTCAGGGTGAAGTTACGTTAGCCCGCTAGCTACAGCCACCCTAGACGAGTGCTTCTCAAATAGTGGGGGAGGCAGACGACTTCCAGATTTTAAATTCCAGAATGATACACAAGCCTCTCGGTGGCAGCACAATATATATATATATATATATATACAAATATATCACAGTCCTGAATCCATCCAATCTGCTTGTGTTGTTGTGAACGGCATCGTCGACAGAAGATCACCCTCCAAACAGGACAGCAGTCACAACTTGAGAGGCTCTCTTTTTTATTTTTTAGATTTTTTTTAAACCCCTCAAGTCATCAGTTTTAAGCTTAGAACAGAAGCAAGCTTAGCTTTTTCACTAGTAGCACCGGTGCTACCAAATTGAAAAAAATTTGTTGCACAAAAATTAGGAAAAAATTATGAGCATAATGACATTTCTTAAATATCACATTTCATTTATTTATTTAAAAATAATAATACAAAAATAAAAAGGAAATGTGATATTTAAGAAATATCACATTTCATTATTTTTTTGAATAATAAAAAAATTATGAAATGAATATTTAAGAAATAACACTATTATTTTTTCTATATTTTTAAAAATAAAAATAATAAAACAATAATGAAATGTGATATTTAAGAAATAACACATTTCATTATTTTAATTATTTTAAATTTTTAAATAAAAATAATAAAACAATAATAAAATGTGATATTTAAGAAAGAACTCATTTCATTTTTTTGTTTTAAATGTTTTTAAATAAAAATAATGAAATGTGATATTTAAGAAATGTCACATTGCTCCTAATTTTGACATTTCTTAAATATCACACTTCATTATTTTTTTATTTAAAAAATAATGAAATGTGATGTTTAAGAAATAGAATTTATTTATTTTTTAATTTTTATTTTTTATAAATGATATAAAACAATAATGAAATGTGATATTTAAGAAACATCACATTGCATTATTTATTTTATTTATTTATTTTTTAATACACTTAAAGATGTTAGTCAGGAACACCATTTTTTTTTATAAAAAAACATCAATAATGAAATGTGATATTATGGAAATGTCACATTGCTCCTAATTTTGACATTTCTTAAATATCACATTTAATTATTATTTTTTATTTATTAAAATAAATAAATATATGTCATATTTAAGAAATATAATTTTTTTATTTGTTATAATTGATAAAAAAAACCTAATGAAATGTGATATTATAGAAATGTCACATTGTTCCTAATTTTGACATTTCTTAAATATCACATTTCATTATTATTATTATTTTTTTTAATTTAAAAATATTAATAAATACAAATAAATAAACACTTAAAGGCCTACTGAAATGAATTTTTTTTATTTAAACGGGGATAGCAGATCTATTCTATGTGTCATACTTGATCATTTCGCGATATTGCCATATTTTTGCTGAAAGGATTTAGTATAGAACAACGACGATAAAGATTGCAACTTTTGGTATCTGATAAAAAAAAGGCTTGCCCCTACCGGAAGTAGCGTGACGTAGTCAGTTGAACATATACGCAAAGTTCCCTATTGTTTACAATGATGGCCGCATGAAGTGAGAGAGATTCGGACCGAGAAAGCGACAATTTCCCCATTAATTTGAGCGAGGATGAAAGATTTGTGGATGAGTAAAGTGCAAGTGAAGGACTAGTGGGGAGTTGAAGCTATTCAGATAGGGAAGATGCTGTGAGAGCCGGGGGTGACCTGATATTCAGCTGGGAATGACTACAACAGTAAATAAACACAAGACATATATATACTCTATTAGCCACAACACAACCAGGCTTATATTTAATATGCCACAAATTAATCCTGCATAAAAACACCTGCGTGTTTGTTATGCTAGCTCCTAGCTCCTCTGCTAGCTCCTAGCTCCATAGAACACGCCAATACAATTCAAACACCTGATCAACACACACAATCACTCAGCCCAAAAGACAGTTTACCTAACCCAAGGTTCATAAAGCTTATATATTTTTAAAAAGTTACGTACGTGACGCGCACATACGGTCAAGTTATCGAATGTTTAGCAGCCAAGGCTGCATACTCACGGTACCTGATATTCAGCTGGGAATGACTACAACAGTAAATAAACACAAGACATATATATACTCTATTAGCCACAACACAACCAGGCTTATATTTAATATGCCACAAATTAATCCTGCATAATAACACCTGCGTGTTTGTTATGCTAGCTCCTAGCTCCTCTGCTAGCTCCTAGCTCCATAGAACACGCCAATACAATTCAAACACCTGCACAACACACACAATCACTCAGCCCAAAAGACCGTTCACCTAACCCAAGGTTCATAAAGCTTATATATTTTTAAAAAGTTACGTACGTGACGCGCACGTAGGTACGGTACGTGTTATGCTAGCTCCTCTGCTAGCTCCTAGCTCCATAGAACACGCCAATACAATTCAAACACATGATCAACACACACAATCACTCAGCCCAAAAGACCGTTCACCTAACCCAAGGTTCATAAAGCTTATATATTTTAAAAAAGTTACGTACATACGCAAAAAAAAGCCAAAGCTGCATACTCACAGTAGCACGTCTGCGTCTTTGTCATCCAAATCAAAGTAATCCTGGTAAGAGTCTGTGTTGTCCCAGTTCTCTACAGGCGTCTGTGTATCGTAGTCAAAAGTCCTCCTGGTTAGAGTCTCTGTTATCCGAGTTCTTCCATCTTGACTGCATCTTTCGGGAATGTAAACAAAGAAGCGCCGGCTGTGTACTGTTGTGGCTGACTACGTTCGAAAAATACGTCCATTTCGCACCGACAACTTTCTTCTTTGCTTGCTTGGCTTCCTTCTCCATAATGCAATGAACATGATTGAAACAGATTCACGAACACAGATGTCCAGAATACTGTGGAATTATGAAATGAAAACAGAGCTTTTTCATATTGGCTTCAATGTGGAAGGCATACCCGTGTTCGCCGGGCTACGTCACGCGCATACGTTATCCGCAGAGGCGTTTCGAACCGGAAGTTTAGCGGCAAATTTAAAATGTCACTTTATAAGTTAACCCGGCCGTATTGGCATGTGTTATAATGTTAAGATTTCATCATTGATATATAAACTATCAGACTGCGTGGTCGGTAGTAGTGGGTTTCAGTAGGCCTTTAACGTACACATGTGCACTCTTACATATAAACACAATGCCATGATAAGGTCTACTGCAACACTCAAACACCAAGAACCTCCCTAAACCGGGCTAGCACTGTCACTAACACTCGTGTAGGGCTGGGCCATATGGAAAAAAACTCATATTCCGATATAGTTTGGCCCATAAACTAACCCATAAATGAAAATATCTGTTAACAAACTAAATATCACCACCATGCCTTGATCTTAAATGTTGGGGACTGATGGTGATATACACACAAACAAGTACCAACAAGTAGGAAAAGTAGGTTTTGCATAATAGGATCCCAATTTAAGAGGTGTTTTGAGTTTGTGTTTATTTGAAACATGCATACAACATGATACATCACATTTTCCAGTTTTTTTTAAATTTTCAACATGTTGGAAAAGGAGTAGGAAGAAGCAGAGCTTATTTATAACCTAACCCAGGGGTCACCAACCTTTTTGAAAGCAAGAGCTACTTCTTGGGTAGTGATTAATGCGAAGGGCTACCAGTTTGATACACACTTAAATAAATTGCCAGAAATAGCCAATTTGCTCAATTTACCTTTAACTCTATGTTATTATGAATAATTAATGATATTTACACTTAATTGAACGGTTTAAAAGAGGAGAAAACACGAAAAAAATGACAATTAAATTTTGAAACATAGTTTATCTTCAATTTCGACTCTTTAAAATTCAAAATTCAACCGAAAAAAAAGAGAAAAACTAGCTAATTCGAATCTTTTTGAAAAAATTAAAAAAATAATTTATGGAACATCATTAGTAATTTTTCCTGATTAAGATTAATTTTAGAATTTTGATGACATGTTTTAAATAGGTTAAAATCCAATCTACAATTTTTTTAGAATAAATAAATTGTACCAAGCTATATTTCTAACAAAGACAAATCATTATTTCTTCTAGATTTTTCAGAACAAAAATTTTAAAAGAAATTCAAAAGACTTTGAAATAAGATTTAAATTTGATTCTACAGATTTTCTAGATTTGCCAGAATAATTTTTTTGTATTTTAATCATTATAAGTTTGAAGAAATATTTCACAAATATTCTTCGTCGAAAAAACAGAAGCTAAAATGAAGAATTAAATTAAAATGTATTTATTATTCTTTACAATAAAAACAATAAATTTACTTGAACTTTGATTTAAATTGTCAGGAAAGAAGAGGAAGGAATTTAAAAGGTAAAAAGGTATATGTGTTTAAAAATCCTAAAATAATTTTTAAGGTTGTATTTTTCCTCTAAAATTTTCTTTCTGAAAGTTATAAGAAGCAAAGTAAAAAAATTAATGAATTTATTTAAACAAGTGAAGACCAAGTCTTTAAAATATTTTCTTGGATTTTCAAATTCTATTTGAGTTTTGTCTCTCTTAGAATTAAAAATGTCGAGCAAAGCGAGACCAGCTTGCTAGTAAATAAATACAATTTAAAAAATAGAGGCAGCTCACTGGTAAGTGCTGCTATTTGAGCTATTTTTAGAACAGGCCAGCGGGCTACTCATCTGGTCCTTACGGGCTACCTGGTGCCCGCGGGCACCGCGTTGGTGACCCCTGCTTTAAACCATAACTAAGCATGCAACACTATAGCTCTTATCTCAAAGTAGGTGTACTGTCACCACCTGTCACATCACACCCTGACTTATTTGGACTTTTTTGCTGTTTTCTTATGTGTAGTGTTTTAGTTCTTGTCTTGCGCTCCTATTTTGGTGGCTTTTCCTGTTTTGTTGGTATTTTCCTGTAGCAGTTTCATGTCTTCCTTTAAGCGATATTCCCCGCACCTGCTTTGTTTTAGCAATCTAGAATATTGCACTTGTTTGTATCCTTCTTTGTGGGGACATTGTTGATTGTCATGTTCGGATGTACTTTGTGGACGCCGTCTGCTCCACACGCTGTAAGTCTTTGCTGTCGTCCAACATTCTGTTTTTCTTCACTTTGTCGCCAGTTCAGTTGTAGTTTCGTTCTGCATAGCCTTCCCTAAGCTTCAATGCCTTTTTTTTAGGGGCACTCACCTTTTGTTTATTTTTCAAGTTTCAAGTTTATTATTCTTCGGTCAACAAACAGTTGTACATTCATAAATTGAAAATGAAAATGTTGCAGACCGAAAGGGTTTAGGCTGAAGTTGAACACTGATTGCGCCTAACCCTATAAACAATGTCAAGTACAAAATAAACTTCTGAAAATTATTAAATGTCCTTTGTACAACATATAAATACACATTATACATAACATAAACACAGTTCAATTATATACACAGTAAAGGCATGTGAAATATCCTTGTAGACATGTTAAACCTTTGTACCAATTTATATACTATATACCAGGGGTCACCAACGCGGTGCCCGCGGGCACCAGGTCGCCCGTAAGGACCAGATAAGTAGCCCGCCGGCCTGTTCTAAAAATAGCTCAAATAGCAGCACTTACCAGTGAGCTGCCTCTATTTTTTAAATTTTATTTATTTACTAGCAAGCTGGTCTCGCTTTGCCCGACATTTTTAATTCTAAGAGAGACAAAACTCAAATAGAATTTGAAAATCCAAGAAAATATTTTAAAGACTTGGTCTTCACTTGTTTAAATAAATTCATTAATGTTTTTTCTTTGCTTCTTATAAATTTTAGAAAGACAATTTTAGAGAAAAAATACAACCTTAAAAATGATTTTAGGATTTTTAAACACATATACCTTTTTACCTTTAAAATTCCTTCCTCTTCTTTCCTGACAATTTAATGTTCAAGTAATTTTTTTTATTTTTTATTGTAGAGAATAATAAATACATTTTAATTTAATTCTTCATTTTAGCTTCTGTTTTTTCGACGAAGAATATTTGTGAAATATTTCTTCAAACTTATTATGATTAAAATTCAAAAATATTATTCTGGCAAATCTAGAAAATCTGTAGAATCAAATTTAAATCTTATTTCAAAGTCTTTTGAATTGATTTTAAAATTTTTGTTCTGGAAAATCTAGAAGAAATAATGATTTGTCTTTGTTAGAAATATAGCTTGGTCCAATTTGTTATATATTCTAACAAAGTGTAGATGGGATTTTAACCTACTTAAAACATGTCATCAAATTCTAAAATTAATCTTAATCAGGAAAAATGACTAATGATGTTCCATAAATTATTTTTTAAAGTTTTTCTCTTCTTTTTTTCGGTTGAATTTTGAATTTTAAAGAGTCGAAATTGAAGATAAACTATGTTTCAAAATTTAATTGTCATTTTTTTTTCATGTTTTCTCCTCTTTTAAACCGTTCAATTAAGTATAAATATCATTAATTATTAATAATAACAGTGTTAAAATTGAGCAAATTGGCTATTTCTGGCAATTTATTTAAGTGTGTATCAAACTGGTAGCCCTTCACATTAATCAGTACCCAAGAAGTAGCTCTTTGTATTAAAAAGGTTGGTGACCCCTGCTATATACAAACAATTTTACTTCCATTATTATTTATAACCCACATTTAGTATTTGAATTAACATTGATCATAGTATTAACTACTGTGTTGATTCAAGAGTGATATATTTTTTCAAGACATTAGTCTTAAAGTGTTTTTTTAAATGTGTGAATAGAAGTTTACGCATTTGCCACCTTTTTACCTGCACACTGCCTCCCGCTGTCGTCTGAAAAATTGTGATCACGATTAGCTACCTGCTGCCACCTGCTGATATGGAAGAGTATTACACGGTTACTCTGCCGACACTCAACAACAACACATCATTTGCAGACTATAATTACTGGTTTGCAAAAAATGTTATACCCCAAATAGGTGAAATTAGATCATCTCCCACGGCACACCAGACTGTATCGCCGCGGCACAGTGGTTGAAAAACACTGGTTTACACAACGTGCTGTACGCTACTTAATATGTCCGTGTGGTAACTCGTTCGGTACACCGCCGAACCGAACCGAAACCCCCGTACCGAAACGCTTCAATACAAATACACGTACCGTTAACCCCCTAGGAAATAGTGTCAAAGCGATTTGAGTACCTTGAAGGTAGAAAAGCAAGTATAACCCATTTACCATTTTGTGTGTGTGTGTGGACACGGATAAGGTTAGGTGGGATTTACCCTGTACAACCCTTCTAACTTAATGCCTGAATCTGATGCCAAAAGATCAGAGTTGAAGCAATTTGGAGCGTTTAGACCTGCAAACAAAATCTGATCTGTGTCACTTGAGGGCAAAAAAAAAGAGAAGTGATTTGGTGTGCAGTGTAAACAGTGTTGGTGCGGAGCTCGCCCTGCACATGGCAACACATGAAAAGTCTTTCTGGGACAAGGCAGAAGGAAGTGATTTGAAGTGTTGTCACAACAGTCTGTTGGACGCCTCCTAATAACACTAATTGATGTTGCCATTTGAATGAGAGACGTGTCCTAGAAATTGTTCTTCACAGTGGAAGTCACGGAGCGGCACAGCTGGTGCTGGAAAGGCAGGAGGCACGCCATGTTTATCCCACTTACCACTCCACTTGCAATAATTACGGCGCATTCCGCATGTCCTCCTCCGCCGGCCCTTCCCCCGGTGGCTCTTTCGGAGAGAAAATTAATATCTAAGAAACTTGTAATCTGCTCTTGCGTAACAGGAATTTGTCTGTGGCTTTATTGCTCAACGTTGCAGGATACATGGTGTGTTTGGTAAATACTTTTTCCGCAGCGCAAAACCAACGGTCCAACGAGGGCCTTTGATCTGCAAAGATTAGGAGACGGCTTCATGCTCATCCCTGCGTCTTTATAAACTCTCTTTTTGAAGTGAAAATGAAACATGCAGAAAGTTGCATCTTGGAGCTGACAATGACCTAGCAAACGGTGATATTTTAATGATGGTCACAAACCTCCAAAACAGAGGTCACCAACCTTTTTGAAAGCAAGAGCTACTTCTTGGGTACTGATTAATGCGGAGGGCTACCAGTTTGATACACACTTAAATAAATTGCCAGAAATAGCCAATTTGCTCAATTTACTTTTAACTCTGTTATTATTAATAATTGATATTTACACTTAATTGAACGGTTTAAAAGAGAAAACACGAAAAAAATGACAATTCAATTTTGAAACATAGTTTATCTTCAATTTCGACTCTTTAAAATTCAAAATTCAACCGAAAAAAAGAAGAGAAAAACTAGCTAATTCGAATCTTTTTGAAAAAATTAAAAAAATAATTTATGGAACATCATTAGTCATTTTTTTCTGATTAAGATTAATTTTAGAATTTTGATGACATGTTTTAAATAGGTTAAAATCCAATCTACACTTTGTTAGAATATATAACAAATTGGACGGAGCTATATTTCTAACAAAGACAAATCATTATTTCTTCTAGATTTTCCAGAACAAAAATTTTAAAAGAAATTCAAAAAACTTTGAAATAAGATTTAAATTTGATTCTACAGATTTTCTAGATTTGCCAGAATAATTTTTTTGAATTTTAATCATAATAAGTTTGAAGAAATATTTCACAAATATTCTTCGTTGAAAAAACAGAAGCTAAAATGAAGAATTAAATTAAAATGTATTTATTATTCTTTACAATAATAAAAAAAAATTACTTGAACATTGATTTAAATTGTCAGGAAAGAAGAGGAAGGAATCTAAAAGGTAAAAAGGTATATGTGTTTAAAAATCCTAAAATCATTTTTAAGGTTGTATTTTTTTCTCTAAAATTGTCTTTCTGAAAGTTATAAGAAGCAAAGTAAAAAAATTCATGAATTTATTTAAACAAGTGAAGACCAAGTCTTTAAATATTTTCTTGGATTTTCAAATTCTATTGGAGTTTTGTCTCTCTTAGAATTAAAAATATCGGGCAAAGCGAGACCAGCTTGCTAGTAAATAAATACAATTTAAAAAATAGAGGCAGCTCACTGGTAAGTGCTGCTATTTGAGCTATTTTTAGAACAGGCCAGCGGGCTACTCATCTGGTCCTTACGGGCTACATGGTGCCCGCGGGCACCGCGTTGGTGACCCCTGCTCCAAAACATTCATAATGGCAAAACTATTGAACAACTACACTGCAAAAAGTCAGTGTTCAAAAACAAGAAGAAAAAAAATACAAAAATGAGGGGTATTTTATTTGAACTAAGCAAAATTATCTGCCAATAGAACAAGAAAATTTGGCTTGTCAAGACTTTCCAAAACAATTAAAATTAAAGCTGCAAGCAGCGATGGACAGGACCGACTTTGACGGCACATGAAATCCAAACCGGAGTAGTATTTAAAACTCTTTCATCAACTTTTAATCAGAAGGGTTCAATCTCTCTCCTGTGCTAGTTTGAAGCTGACACGACAAACGTGCTCAGAGGAGATAATGTTTGAAAAAAGGTTACTGTTTTTACTAAACTTTTGTTTTGAAGGGGGAATTGCAAACTTCCAGTTGATTTTTGCTGGGGGTTGTCAGTGAATGAAATCTAGGTCTGAGTGAGACCTACATAGAGGTTTTTGTTTCATGTCTCTACGACATTCCTACTGGAAGTTACAGGCAGTTTTTATCTGTGTTTTCTTCCTAGGAACAGTTTTGTCTGTGTTTTCTTCCTAAGGGGCGCTAGAGCGCAATTTTGAGTTTTGGGGTTTGTTTTTTTTATTAGATCGCAATTTTCGCCAGTCCTGATGTGTGTGTCCAATTTGGTGAATTTTGAAGCATGTTAAGGGGGTCAAATTACAGCTCAAAGAGGCAAAGGTGACTGTTTTTACTAAACTTTTGTTTTGAAGGGGGAATTGCAAACTTCCTGTTGATTTTTGCTGAAGGATGTCAGTGTATGAAATCTAGGTCTAAGTGAGACCTACATAGAGGTTTTTGTTTCATGTCTCTATGACATTCCTACTGGAAGTTACAAGCAGTTTTGTCTGTGTTTTCTTCCTAGGGGGCGCTACAGCGCAATTTTGAGTTTTGGGGTTTGGTTTTTTGATTAGATCGCAATTTTCGCCAGTCCTGATGTGTGTGTCCAATTTGGTGAGTTTTGAAGCATGTTAAGGGGGTCAAATTACAGCTCAAAGAGGCGGCGGTATAATAATAAAGAATAAAACGTTGGAAATACAATAGGGTCCTCTGTCCCAAAGGGACATTCGGTCCCTAATTTTGCTGTGGGTTGTCAGTGAATGAAATCTAGGTCTGAGTGAGACCTACATAGAGGTTTTTGTTTCATGTCTCTACGACATTCCAACTGGAAGTTACAGGCAATTTTGTCTGTGTTTTCTTCCTAGGAGCAGTTTTGTCTGTGTTTTCTTCCTAAGGGGCGCTAGAGCGCAATTTTGAGTTTTTTTAAATTTTTTTATTAGATCGCAATTTTCGCCAGTCCTGATGTGTGTGTCCAATTTGGTGAGTTATGAAGCATGTTAAGGGGGTCAAATTACAGCTCAAAGAGGGGGCGGTATAATAAAGAATAAAACGTTGGAAATACAATAGGGTCCTCTGTCCCAAAGGGACATTCGGTCCCTAATTTTGCTGGGGGTTGTCAGTGAATGAAATCTAGGTCTGAGTGAGACCTACATAGAGGTTTTTGTTTCATGTCTCTATGACATTCCTACTGGAAGTTACAGGCAGTTTTGTCTGTGTTTTCTTCCTAGCAGCAGTTTTGTCTGTGTTTTCTTCCTAAGGGGCGCTAGAGCGCAATTTTGAGTTTTGGGTTGTTTTTTTTTTAATAGATCGCAATTTTCGCCAGTCCTGATGTGTGTGTCCAATTTGGTGAGTTTTGAAGCATGTTAAGGGGGTCAAATTACAGCTCAAAGAGGCAAAGGTGACTGTTTTTACTAAACTTTTGTTTTGAAGGGGGAATTGCAAACTTCCTGTTGATTTTTGCTGAAGGTTGTCAGTGTATGAAATCTAGGTTTAAATGAGACCTACATAGAGGTTTTTGTTTCATGTCTCTGCGACATTCCTACTGGAAGTTACAGGCAGTTTTGTCTGTGTTTTCTTCCTAGAAGCAGTTTTGTCTGTGTTTTCTTCCTAAGGGGCGCTAGAGCGCAATTTTTTTTTTTTTTTTTTTTATTAGATCGCAATTTTCGCCAGTCCTGATGTGTGTGTCCAATTTGGTGAGTTTTGAAGCATGTTAAGGGGGTCCAATTACAGCTCAAAGAGGCAAAGATGACTGTTTTTACTAAAATTTTGTTTTGAAGGGGGAATTGCAAACTTCCTGTTGATTTTTGCTGAAGGATGTCAGTGTATGAAATCTAGGTCTAAGTGAGACCTACATAGAGGTTTTTTTTTCATGTCTCTACAACATTCCTACTAGAAGTTACAAGCAGTTTTGTCTGTGTTTTCTTCCTGGGGGGCGCTACAGCGCAGTTTTGGGGTTTAGTTTTTTGATTAGATCGCAATTTTCGCCAGTCCTAATGTGTGTGTCCAATTTGGTGAGTTTTGAAGCATGTTAAGGGGGTCAAGTTACAGCTCAAAGAGGCGGCGGTATAATAATAAAGAATAAAACGTTGGAAATACAATAGGGTCCTCTGTCCCAAAGGGACATTCGGTCCCTAATTAGCTAACTTCAATAAACCCCAAAACACCTTAAAATAAGTATATTCTCACTAATAACAAGTGCACTTTTCTCGGTGGAAAAAAAAAGAGACCTTTTTGCTCAATATGTTGAAAAATATTCTTAAATGAAGTAAATGCTAGTGCCATTATCTTGACATAATGATATGCGCTCGGCATTACATTTCTTGAAACCCGCAAACTTATACTAAAAACTAGTTTATTGTTCTTAATGGAAAGGCAACAAGGCAACCGCTTGTTACTCTCGGGGTCTCCTAGCCGCTCAGGCAAATCATATGGTCTAAAAATGCATTTTTCCATGGATAACATGACATCATCGCGCCAAGTGCGTGCTCTTTCAGTCAATTAGTGCGCATAATATATACAGCCCGGCCTCCGGCCAAAAAAATATTTTTAATTGTAATTTTGAAGAATTTATCTGAATGTGCATGAACTATTTCTGTTCATAATTGTTAGAAATGTCATATGTTTAAATATCAACTGTCCGTTTACTGTACTGTGCCAACTGTACTACTATATGAGTACCTATTTTCTATTGTTTCATGGAAAATAAAACAGCAAAGTCCATTTGGCTGTCATCTGTTTTAATTATGAGACACAATTGTGTCAAAGTCATGATTTTTTTTCTTCATGCTTAAAATAAGAAATGATTACTTTTAAAAAAGTAGTTTTATACTTGTGAGTGTTGATGACACAGCTTTGCAACAGTTGATATTCTAGTTTCAAGCATGTTTTACTCAATATAGCTCATCAAATCTCAGCAACAAGCTGTAATATCTTACTGAGATCATTAAGGACCAAAACACTTAAAACAAGTAAAACACTCTAACATAAAATCTGCTTAGTGAGAAGAATGATCTTATCAGACAGAAAATAAGCCAATACCACCCTTATTTGACATATTTCATCTTACTTAGATTTCAGTTTTTGCAGTGTAATGTAGATTTTAGGGCAGGACTATTCAACTGCCAGCTAAACTTTTCATTTGGCCCGCCGAACGTCACCCAAATAGGTTTGATGAAACCATTTTGCTCATGTGTGCAGTACTCCCGCCACACCACAGGGGGCAACAGCGACCAATGTGTCACGATGAAGCAGCAGTGGGGTCAGTAGAAGAAGACTACTCAGCCAGCAAGACCTCTGCTGGCCTAACATAACCAGAAATAAAGTTAAAGTACCAATGATTGTCACACACACACACTAGGTGTGGCGAAATTATTCTCTACATTTGACCCATCACCCTTGATCACCCCCTGGGAGGTGAGGGGAGTAGTGAGCAGCGCCCGGGAATCATTTTTGGTGATTTAACCCCCAATTCGAACCTTTGATGCTGAGTGCCAAGCAGGGAGGTAATAGCTCCCATTTTTATAGTCTTTGGTATGACTCGGCCGGGGTTTGAACCTACCGACCTACCGATCTCAGGGCGTACACTCTAACCACTAGGCCACTGAGTTAGTAATCATGATCATAATTCAAGATAAGTCATTCACTTTCCCTAAAAATGTAAAAGTATTCATATTCTCTTCATGTCATATTATGCTACTTTCAGCACTGTTGTTTTTAGGTTAGAGTTTTTATCCAATCAGAGTTCAGCTAGTTTATGTTGCCATGCTGTACCAAATCTGCCTTCAGAATCCACTGTTTGTGCTCTGTAAGTGAACGGGCACATAGAGTTGATAGATAATTGCCATAGACAATCAGATCACGAGTTGTAGTCAGTAAGGCCTTCTAGCTGGCCTCAACTTGAACCTGACATTTACATGTCCTGTGATTGGATACTCACTTGGGAGTCCCAAGTGAGTATCCAATCACAAGTTGCGAAAACAGGAAGTGGCACCGGAGCCATGGAAAACTCACCAATACTATTTTTTTTCCAACCCACAAAGAAAGAGAGTAAAATGTTGATCAGGTGGCAGATATATAATTTACAATTTCCGCCGATGAAACGGTTTGCCCGCCACTTCCACTCGAATCATCTGACTTACTTTAATTAGTTTTCACGTATAAGACTGGTCCATATTTTCCATAGGTCATAAAAATGATCAATAATTATGGAAATCGACCAATATAAAAAAATTGTATCGTGATACAGTTTTCAGCCATCTATCCAGCTAGCAGTCTTACAATGTGTTACTTAAATTTGTATTCACATAAAAGACCTCTATTTGTAAGGCGTGGTGGCTTTTATTTTGCCGTGGTCAATTACATGTAGGAGAAAAAATGCCCTGTAAAATCCCTGTAAATTTTATGGTAACATTCTGGCAGTTTTTGACTGTTAAAATATGCAGATGTTGTTTTTTACAGTGTAGTTAATGTCAGAAGAAATGGGAGTGTAACGGTACATAGTCATTGTAGGATTTTTCAGTACGGAACCTTCGTTTCAGTACATAAGCGTACCAATTTCCCACACAGTACCCAAAAAAAGTGAGGGACGGCAAATGTAGATTCATCGAAAACGTGAGTCACGACTAGCAAGAATGCTAAGAAGACATTTAATATGTTTTTCTCCTGGTCCATATTTTCCATAGGTCATAAAAATGATTAATAATTATGGATATCGACCAATATAAAAAAAATTGTATCGTGATACAGTTTTCAGCCATCTAGCCAGCTAGCAGTCTTACAATGTGTTATTTAAATTTGTATTCACGTAAAAGACCCCTATTTGTAAGGCGTGGTGGCTTTTATTTTGCCGTGGTCAATTACATGTAGGAGAAAAAATGCCCTGTAAATTTTATGGTAACATTCTGGCAGTTTTTGACCGTAAAATATACAGATGTTTTTGTTTTTTACAGTGTAGTTAATGTCAGAAGAAATGGGAGTGTAACGGTACATAGTCATTGTAGGATTTTTCAGTACGGAACCTTCGTTTCAGCACATAAGTGTATCAATTTCCAAAACAGTACACAAAAAGTGAGAAATGGCAAATGTAGATTCATCAAACGTGAGTCACGACAAGCAAGAATGCTAAGAAGACATTTAATATGTTTTTCTCCTGGTCCATATTTTCCATAGGTCATAAAAATGATTAATAATTATGGATATCGACCAATATAAAAAAAATTGTATCGTGATACAGTTTTCAGCCATCTAGCCAGCTAGCAGTCTTACAATGTGTTATTTAAATTTGTATTCACGTAAAAGACCCCTATTTGTAAGGCGTGGTGGCTTTTATTTTGCCGTGGTCAATTACATGTAGGAGAAAAAATGCCCTGTAAAATCCCTGTAAATTTTATGGTAACATTCTGGCAGTTTTTGACTGTTAAAATATGCAGATGTTGTTTTTTACAGTGTAGTTAATGTCAGAAGAAATGGGAGTGTAACGGTACATAGTCATTGTAGGATTTTTCAGTACGGAACCTTCGTTTCAGTACATAAGCGTACCAAATTCCCACACAGTACCCAAAAAAAGTGAGGGACGGCAAATGTAGATTCATCGAAAACGTGAGTCACGACTAACAAGAATGCTAAGAAGACATTTAATATGTTTTTCTCCTGGTCCATATTTTCCATAGGTCATAAAAATGATCAATAATTATGGATATCGACCTATATAAAAAAATTGTATCGTGATACAGTTTTCAGCCATCTAGCCAGCTAGCAGTCTTACAATGTGTTACTTTAAATCATTTTCACGTAAAATACCTCTATTTGTAAGGCGTGGTGGCTTTTATTTTGCCGTGGTCAATTACATGTAGGAGAAAAAATGCCCTGTAAAATCCCTGTAAATTTTATGGTAACATTCTGGCAGTTTTTGACCGTAAAATATACAGATGTTTTTTTTTTTTTTTACACTGTAGTTAATGTCAGAAGAAATGGGAGTGTAACAGTACATAGTTATTGTAGGATTTTTCAGTACAGAACCTTTGTTTCAGTACATAAGTGTACCAAAAGTGATACAGTTTTCAGCCATATCGCCTAGCAGTCTTACAATGTGTTACTTAAATTTGTGTTCACGTAAAAGACCTCTATTTGTAAGGCGTGGTGGCTTTTATTTTGCCATGGTCAATTACCTGTAGGAGAAAAAATGCCCTGTAAATTTTAAGGTAACATTCTGGCAGTTTTTGACAGTAAAATATACAGATGTTTTTTTGTTTTTTTTACAGTGTAGTTAATGTCAGAAGAAATGGGAGTGTAACGGTACATAGTCATTGTAGGATTTTTCAGTACGGAACCTTCGTTTCAGTACATAAGCGTACCAATTTCCCACACAGTACCCAAAAAAAGTAAGGGACGGCAAATGTAGATTAATCGAAAACGTGAGTCACGACTAGCAAGAATGCTAAGAAGACATTTAATATGTTTTTCTCCTGGTCCATATTTTCCATAGGTCATAAAAATGATCAATAATTATGGATATCGACCTATATAAAAAAATTGTATCGTGATACAGTTTTCAGCCATATCCCCTAGCAGTCTTACAATGTGTTACTTTAATTAGTTTTCACGTAAAAGACCCCTATTTGTAAGGCGTGGTGGCTTTTATTTTGCCGTGGTCAATTACATGTAGGAGATAAAATGCCCTGTAAAATCCCTGTAAATTTTATGGTAACATTCTGGCACTTTTTGACAGTAAAATATACAGATGTTTTTTGTTTTTTTTTACAGTGTAGTTAATGTCAGAAGAAATGGGAGTGTAACGGTACATAGTCATTGTAGGATTTTTCAGTACGGAACCTTCGTTTCAGTACATAAGCGTATCAATTTCCCACACAGTACCCAAAAAAAGTAAGGGACGGCAAATGTAGATTCATCGAAAACGTGAGTCACGACTAGCAAGAATGCTAAGAAGACATTTAAAGCTTTTCTCCTGGTCCATATTTTCCATAGGTCATAAAAATTATCAATAATTATGGATATCGACCTATATAAAAAAATTGTATCGTGATACAGTTTTCAGCCATATCCCCTAGCAGTCTTACAATGTGTTACTTAAATTTGTATTCACGTAAAATACCTCTATTTGTAAGGCGTGGTGGCTTTTATTTTGCCGTGGTCAATTACATGTAGGAGAAAAAATGCCCTGTAAAATCCCTGTAAATTTTATGGTAACATTCTGGCAGTTTTTGACTGTTAAAATATGCAGATGTTGTTTTTTACAGTGTAGTTAACGTCAGAAGAAATGGGAGTGTAACGGTACATAGTCATTGTAGGATTTTTCAGTACGGAACCTTCGTTTCAGTACATAAGCGTACCAATTTCCCACACAGTACCCAAAAAAAGTGAGGGACGGCAAATGTAGATTCATCGAAAACGTGAGTCACGACTAGCAAGAATGCTAAGAAGACATTTAATGCTTTTCTCCTGGTCCATATTTTCCATAGGTCATAAAAATGATCAATAATTATGGAAATCGACCAATATAAAATAATTGTATCGTGATACAGTTTTCAGCCATCTATCCAGCTAGCAGTCTTACAATGTATTACTTAAATTTGTATTCACGTAAAAGACCTCTATTTGTAAGGCGTGGTGGCTTTTATTTTGCTGTGGTCAATTACATGTAGGAGATAAAATGCCCTGTAAATTTTATGGTAACATTCTGGCAGTTTTTGACCGTAAAATAAACATATGTTTTTGATTTTTACAGTGTAGTTAATGTCAGAAGAAATGGGAGTGTAACGGTACATAGTCATTGTAGGATTTTTCAGTACGGAACTTTTGTTTCAGTACATAAGTGTATCAATTTCCCACACAGTACTCAAAAAAAGTGAGGGACGATCTGCTGTTTGTTTTTGAACAATTATGTAAACAAAGTGAAACCAAAGCTGGTTTATATTTACTTGCTCTTCCCCAAACTGTTCCCAAATTGAAGCCCAGTTACGTATCAAAAAAAGGTGTTCATGGCACACTGTCACAAGAGAAAAGCAAATACCTTTTTTTTTTTATATTAGCGTTACTGTGAAAGTTCCACAAAGTTATTTCTAGTCTCTTTGAACTCATTAAACCCTCGCTTGTTGTTTTTTCCCCAGCCTGCATGGTCGCTTCCCAAGCTGCTGGGTTTTCAGACGCACTGAAGACAGTTTTACGGCTTGATTGATAGCAACCCACCGCACGCTTAAGAAATGTTGGCGCGGCCCCGTCAGAAACAAACAGTCAGTGTTGTGTTGCAACACACTCATGCACATTAAAATTATTTTTCCCCAAACGTGTTCGAAAGCAGCCGGGAGTCGAGCAGCAGAAAGAAAACGCGTGATGTTGCGAATACTTTGCTCAGGTGGAAGTCTCTTCACGACGATTACAAAGGCTAAGTCGTAACCTTGCTCTCCAGTCCTCTTGGTGGCGCCACATCGCATAATAAAGCGGGTTGACGCTAGGGATGGGGGATTTGGCCTCAAATCTATATATCGATATATATTGCAGCCTCCTGTGATATCGATATATATATCACGTCAGGATGTAACGATAAATTACAAACTAAAACTTTTTAAATACATTTTCACTGATTTGAAGATTTTCTGTTCGGATTTTTGTTTTAGGCTTCTTGTAAACCTTCCAGTTGTCTCTTTTTCACATTCTTTCTGATGTTCTTTCTTCCTTGTGTTGAATGTTCTCCCTGTTTCTCCCATGTAGGATTTTTTCGCATGATTTACACGGGATTTCGTAGATGACGTTGCATTTCTTGTCTTGTTCTATTTTGTCTATTGGATGTACAAGTAAGTTTTTGTGTGAGGTTTAAAGGCCTACTGAAAGCCACTACTAGCGACCACGCAGTCTGATAGTTTATGTATCAATGATGAAATCTTAACATTACAACACATGCCAATACGGCCGGGTTAACTTATAAAGTGCAATTTTAAATTTCCCGCTAAACTTCCGGTTGAAAAAGCCTTTGGAGGATGACGTATGCGTGTGACGTAGCCCGGGGAACAGAGGTATGCCTTCCCCATTGAATACAATACAAAAAAGCTCTGTTTTCATTTCATAATTCCACAGTATTCTGGACATCTGTGTTGGTGAATCTTTTGCAATTTGTTTAATGAACAATGGAGATTACAAAGAAGAAAGTTGTAGGTGGGATCTGTGTATTAGCAGCTGGCTGTAGCAACACAACAAGAAGGACTTACTTGGATAGCAGACGCGCCAACCACATATGTGTTGGGGTGAAGTCCTTCATCGCGCCGTCGATCGCTGGAACGCAGGTGAGCACGGGTGTTGATGAGCAGATGAGGGCTGGCTGGCGTAGGTGGAGCGCTAATGTTTTTATCATAGCTCTGTGAGGTCCGGTTGCTAAGTTGCTAAGTTAGCCTTAGCGTCGTTAGCAACGGCATTGTTAAGCTTTGCCAGGCTGAGAATTATTAACCGTGTAGTTACATGTCCATGGTTTAATAGTATTGTTGATCTTCTGTCTATCCTTCCAGTCAGGGATTTATTTATTTTGTTTCTATCTGCATTTGAGACAGATGCTATCACGTTAGCTCATGCTAAAGAGCTTCGTCGATGTATTGTCGTGGAGATAAAAGTCACTGTGAATGTCCATTTCGCGTTCTCGACTCTCATTTTCAAGAGGATATAGTATCCGAGGTGGTTTAAAATACAAATCCGTGATCCACAATAGAAAAAGGAGAGAGTGTGGAATCCAATGAGCCAGCTTGTACCTAAGTTACGGTCAGAGCGAAAAAAGACATGTATTTCACTGCATTCTAGTCCGTCACTCTAACGTTCCTCATCCACGAATCTTTCATCCTCGCTCAAATGAATGGGGTAATCGTCACTTTCTCGGTCCGAATAGCTCTAGCTGCGTTGAAAACAATAGGAAAATATGAGGAAGTGAACAACTGACAACGTCACGCTACTTCCGGTAGGGGCAAGGTTTTTTTTTTATCAGAGACCAAAAGTTTCGAACTTTATCGACGACGTTCTATACTAAATCCTTTCAGCAAAAATATGGCAATATCGCAAAATGATCAAGTATGACACATAGAATGGATCTGCTATCCCCGTTTAAATAAAAAAAAAATTCATTTCAGTAGGCCTTTAACTGTTGTTTATATTGGGTTTTTTCATGACCCGCTGTATTGGTTCAGTTACTCCCCTAATGTATGGTAAGGTTATGACCTCCTTGTTCTTTATTTCAGGTTTTTCTTTGTTCTCTTTTCCTTGTTTTTTACTTGTTGTACCCCTTTTTTGATAGCCCGGGTGGGATATTGGCAGTTTTTGAGTGCATTTTGGATGTGTTTTCTATCTTGTTCTTCCAACCAGGTAGACTTGACAGGTCTGCCTGGTTGGCCACGCCTATAAGAACAGCTGAAAGGCAACAGGTCACAGTGGTCAGGTGACCCTTTTAAAGAAGACTGCAGATGACAGTCGAAACATGTCATGTAAAGATTCCATCTAATATACCGAAAATATAGTCTGAGTATAAGAACATTTGGAAAAGTATATGAATAAGAAGACATAATGAACCTTTTTGAGCAAAATATTATTAATTTATTTATGATTATGTGCTGTCATCTTGTTGTCACAAACCTGCTGAGCTCGCTATCTGGTTGCCCGTATTTATGTCTCTTTAACTAAACAGAACATGGTGTCAGGTCCATTTCATGTCAGCTGGAGAAGTCTGCATCCACTCGTTAGCACATAGTTAGGTTGTGGGGTGAGAATTCCAGTAATGTGATATTGGTGAGCTTTCCCCCAGTTAATGACATGTTTGGTCTTGTTCAACATGCATGCTCGTACAGTAGTACTTTGGAGATACTTGTACAGAGTAGTGATCTCATGGACCTCCGCTAGCTTGCTGGTTACCTAACCTTCCAACCTTGCAAGGGAGAGTTTTGTACCTCTTTGCCATACGTTACAATAGTTTATCCCTGCATCTACAAAGGTCTACCTGATGATCTTGGTATGGACGCAAAGAAGAGACTTTGATGCTTAACTAGAATTTGCATTTTCCGTAGGAGTTGCGTGTGAATGCCCTATGTGCGCAAGTCGCCGATACGTATGAGTGGAACTGAAATGGTTGAATGTCCAGGATGGTTGGAGTGTGTGGACGTTGGAACGGTTCGAATCGTTTGAGAAATGTGGGATATGGAGAGGTTTGTATATTGCCCATTCATTTTCAATGGGAGAAAATTCCTGGTAATCAGGGAATTTTCGGAAATGAGAAACACGCTGGCCTGAATGTCCAGGATGGTTGGAGTGTGTGGATGTTGGAATGGTTCGAATCGGTTGACAAACGTGCGATATAGAGAGGTTTGTGTATTGCCCATTCATTTTCAATGGGGGGAAATTCCGGGTAATCAGGGAATTTTGGGAAATGGGAAACATGCTGGCCTGAATGTCCAGGGTGAGTGCAGTGTGTGGAAGTTGGAATGGTTCGAATCGGTTGACAAATGTGGGATATGGAGAGGTTTGTGTATTGCCCATTCATTTTCAATGGGGGAAAATCCGGGTAATCAGGGAATTTTTGGAAATGAGAAACACGCTGGCCTGAATGTCCAGAGTGAGTGGAGTGTGTGGAAGTTGGAATGGTTCGAATCGGTTGACAAATGTGGGATATGGAGAGGTCTGTGTATTGCCCATTCATTTTCAATGGGGGAAAATTCCTGGTAATCAGGGAATTTTTGGAAATGAGAAACACGCTGGCCTGAATGTCCAGAGTGAGTGTAGTGTGTGGACGTTGGAATGGTTCAGATCGGTTGACAAATGTGGGATATGGAGAGGTTTGTGTATTGCCCATTCATTTTCAATGGGGGAAAATTCCTGGTAATCAGGGAATTTTTGGAAATGAGAAACACGCTGGCCTGAATGTCCAGAGTGAGTGTAGTGTGTGGACGTTGGAATGGTTCGAATCGGTTGACAAATGTGGGAAATGGAGAGGTTTGTGTATTGCCCATTCATTTTCAATGGGGGAAAATTCCGGGTAATCAGGGAATTTTGGGAAATGGGAAACATGCTGGCTTGAATGTCCAGGTTGAGTGCAATGTGTGGATGTTGGAACGGTTCGAATCGGATGAGAAATGTGGGATATGGCGAGGTTTATATATTGCACATTAATTTTCAATGGGAGAAAATTCCTGGTAATCAGGGAATTTTCGGAAATGAGAAACACGCTGACCTGAATGTCCAGGATTGTTGGAGTGTGTGGACGTTGGAACGGTTCGAATCGGTTGACAAATGTGGGATATAGAGAGTTTTGTGTATTGTCCATTCATTTTCAATGGGGGAAAATTCCGGGTAATCAGGGGATCTTGGGAAATGGGAAACATGCTGGCCTGAATGTCCAGGGTGAGTGGAGTGTGCGGACGTTGGAATGGTTCGAATCGGTTGACAAATGTGGGATATGGAGTGGTTTGTGTATTGTCCATTCATTTTCAATGGGGGAAAATTCCTGGTAATCAGGGAATTTTGGGAAATGGGAAACATGCTGGCCTGAATGTCCAGGGTGAGTGGAGTGTGCGGACGTTAGAATGGTTCGAATCGGTTGACAAATGTGGGATATGGCGAGGTTTATATATTGCACATTAATTTTCAATGGGAGAAAATTCCTGGTAATCAGGGAATTTTCGGAAATGAGAAACACGCTGACCTGAATGTCCAGGATTGTTGGAGTGTGTGGACGTTGGAACGGTTCGAATCGGTTGACAAATGTGGGATATAGAGAGTTTTGTGTATTGTCCATTCATTTTCAATGGGGGAAAATTCTGGGTAATCAGGGGATCTTGGGAAATGGGAAACATGCTGGCCTGAATGTCCAGGGTGAGTGGAGTGTGCGGACGTTGGAATGGTTCGAATCGGTTGACAAATGTGGGATATGGAGTGGTTTGTGTATTGTCCATTCATTTTCAATGGGGGAAAATTCCGGGTAATCAGGGAATTTTGGGAAATGGGACACATGCTGGCTTGAATGTCCAGGTTGAGTGCCATGTGTGGATGTTGGAACGGTTCGAATCGGATGAGAAATGTGGGATATGGCGAGGTTTGTGTATTGCCCATTCATTTTCAATGGGAGAAAAATCCTGGTAATTCCGGGTAATCAGGGAATTTTCAGAAATGAGAAACACGCTGGCCTGAATTTCCAGGGTGAGTGGAGTGTGTGGATGTTGGAACGGTTCAGATCGGTTGAGAAATGTGGAATATGGAGAGGTTCGTGTATTACCCACTCATTTTCAATGGGGGAAAATTCCTGGTAATTCCGGGTAATCAGGGAGTTTTCGGAAATTGAAACCATGCTGGTTTGAATATCCAGGGTGTGTGGAGTGTGTGGATTTTGGAACGGTTAAAATGGGATGAGAAATGTGATATATGCAGTTCCTGTTCATTGTCAATGGGGATAAAATTACCGGAAATTCCGGGTAAACCGGGAATTTTGGGAAAGGGGAAAACATGTTTTGCGTTCGATATGTAGAAAGAGTAGTGTGTGTGGATGGTTGGAATCAGGATTAAAAAATGCAAAACATTTTGAGAATTTAGGGTGTTGTACATGATTATGTCCATTCATTTGAATGGGAAATTTGGGAAATCTGGGAACTTTTCAAAATAATGATTCTAGCCCAATTGTGGTGGAATGTTCAAAAACGGTGGAAAAATGCATTCTGTGAAAACTTTGAGTTAGAAAATAAGTAATTGTAATGAATGACTTTTTAACTATGAAGGAATGAAGTAGCCATCAAGCTACGTGATGTATGTCTTAGTGATTCTGCTACCTCATGAGCAAGACTACCAGGGGCTGGATGATTGGGGGTAATCCATATGTCTTTTCCATCAATATTGCAACATTTTTAGTCAGACCAATGTGGCCTGGGCTCAAGGCGCTCGTCCACACCGAGACCGCCAATACCGCTCACCCTTTAGAGCACAGCTGTAACTTCCTGCCACTAAACCTGCAGAAAATAGTTCTTCTCAGGTTTCTCTGTTTACATTTTGCACTATTTTCTTACACTTTATGAAGCATTTCTTACATGTTCCTATTTTTGCACCTTCATTTTAAGAGCTTGTTGTCAAGTTTTCAATGTGATTTGACTATTTTGTTTACATTGTTTGTTTTCCATGTTTGTGTTGACATTTCCTTTCTGCCTTGATAGCTGATGGCATTCTAATCAGAGGAAGGTCATGCATGATTATCGATATTAATACAGCTTTCCACCGTATTGCCCAGCCCTATGACAATGTATTTAAAATGTAACAAATACTGATTTGATAAGGTGTTAATTGGAAGAGTCGTGTTTAAATATTTTGACAAACTGGTTAGCATTAACATACAAACTGTAGATGCTTGTGTTTGAATCAAACATTTGTTGTAACTAGCAAAATAGATTTTTTTTTTTATATCGTACAAAAAACTTTCATACCGTTTTTCCATACAACACACTATGAAAACAACCGTAGATTTAAAAAAAATAAAAATAAAAAAAATATATATATATATATTATTTTTTTAATTAAAAAAAAGGAAAAAAACAAATATATATATATATATATATATATATATATATATATATATACACATATATATATATATATATATATATATATATATATATATATATATTTGTTTTTACAAAAAATTGTACAAAAAATAAATTTTACTGCATAAAAACTGCCAGCTCAGTCTCTAGAATTTTACCAGTTAGTAATAAAAAAAAAAAAAAAAATATATATATATATATATATATATATATATATATATATATATATATATATATATATATAAATATTTATTTGGAAAAAAAAAATATATATATATATATATATGTATTTTTTATTTTTATTTTTTATTTTTTATTTTTTTTCAAATAAAAAAATAATTATATATATATATATTTATTTATTTATTTGAAAAAAAAAAATATATATATATATATATATAATTATTTATTTATTTGAAAATAAAAATATATATACAGTATATATATTTATTTAACTAACTGGTAAAATTCTAGAGACTGAGCTGGCAGCTTTTTTGCAGTAAAAATTATTTTTTGTACAATTTTTTTGTTAAGAAAAAATAAATATATATATATATATATATATATATATATATATATATATATATATATATATATATATATATATATATATATATATATATATATATATATATTTTAAATAAATACATTTGAAAAAAAATATATTAAACTTTTTTTTTTTAATTTAAAAAAATAAATGAATATATATATATATATATTTTTTTTTTTAAAATAAAAAAAAGTATATATATATATATATATATATATATATATATATATATATATATATATATATATATATATATATATATATATATATATATATATATTTTTTTTTTTCTAATCAAAAAAAATATATATATAAATATATATATTTAAAAAAAAAAAAAAAAATATATATATATATATATATATATATATATTTTATTTTTATTTTTTAATTTTTTATTTTTTTAACTATAGCGTAAAATTCTAGAGACTGAGCTGGCAGTTTTTTTGCAGTAAAATCTGAAGATTAATTTGAATGGTGTATGTAAAAAAAGATTCTAAAAATCAAATACATAGGCAATTATTGTATTGTACATGTATACATTTATATTGATATACTATTCACTATTAGAAGCGGCCCTCTGAGAGCAACCATAACTGCGGTGTGGCCCTCTATGAAAACAAGTTTGACATGCCTGATGTATTATTCTGACTGATCTTTTTTCTAACACGGTTATTGAATGAAGTGCACTTTTGGAGTTATTTCCCATATTTAACTCAGATACGCTAACACTAGCGAGCAGTTAATTAATGGCTGATTAGTTGCAGCCGTAGTTTGGTCCCAAATAATCAGTGTTTTGTCATATGATTTTCAAACTGGATGCAAGTCCACCATTGAAGATGTGGAAGTGTCATAGTTTCTTCAGTACATGTATCAGGTGTAATATTCTCCCAAAGCTGTTAATATCACTGCTGACCCTCCTGGGGAGTAATCAGACTGTAATTATACCTTTTTAATCACAGGAACATAGTGTGTGTGTGTGTTACTGTATTTATACCCTTCTTGAGACATGAAGAAGGAAAAGTATCTTCCATATGAGGAGGTGTGAACAAGTGATGACATAAATCAATAACATTGCATCTAATAGACAATGTCTCATTTGTGGTGACATCTATCAAAATGAGGGTGCTCCCAAAAAGGAGGGATTTTTCTAATTGACCGTGTGTCGCTTTTAAAAGTGCTCCCCCTCTGGTCAACATATGAAATAACAAGTGTGTGTAAGAAATTGAAATGCACCCCCTTTGGCTAAAATTAATTTAAAAAAATAAATAAATATGTATATAGAGACATACTGTAATAACTTGAAGTAAATAATGAAGATTAAAAACCAATTAAACAAAACTATTTTTTACTAAAAGCAGTCTTTTTCTCACAATGTGTCGACTTTTTTCTTATAAAATTGAGAACTATTTCTCGTATTCTTTGTTTCAATCAATCAATCAATCAATGTTTATTTATATAGCCCTAAATCACTAGTGTCTCAAAGGGCTGTACAAGCCACAACGACATCCTCGGTGTCGAGTGGGTCTGATATAATATTGTGAAAGTCCAACACATCAGCGAAAGTCCAGTCCATGGTGGGGCCAGCGGGAACCATCCCGAGTGGAGACGGGTCAGCAGCGTAGAGATGTCCCCATCTGATGGACAGGCTAGCGGTCCACCCCGGAGCAGAGTAGAAAAGAAAAGAAAAGAAACGGCAGATCAACTGGTCTAAAAAGGGAGTCTATTTAAAGGCTAGAGTATACAAATGAGTTTTAAGATGAGACTTAAATGCTTCTACTGAGGTAGCATCTCTAACTTTTACCGGGAGGGCATTCCATAGTATTGGAGCCCGAATAGAAAACGCTCTATAGCCCGCAGACTTTTTTTGGGCTCTGGGAATCACTAATAAGCCGGAGTTCTTTGAACGCAGATTTCTTGCCGGGACATATGGTACAATACAATCGGCAAGATAGGCAGGAGCTTGACCGTGTAGTATTTTATACGTAAGTAGTAAAACCTTAAAGTCGCATCTTAGGTGCACAGGAAGCCAGTGCAAGTGAGCCAGTATAGGCGTAATATGATCAAACTTTCTTGTTTTTGTCAAAAGTCTAGCAGCCGCATTTTGTACCAACTGTAATCTTTTAATGCTAGACATAGGGAGGCCCGAAAATAATACGTTACAGTAATCGAGACGAGATGTAACGAACGCATGGATAATGATCTCAGCATCGCTTGTGGACAAAATGGAACGAATTTTAGCGATATTACGGAGATGAAAGAAGGCCGTTTTAGTAACACTCTTAATGTGTGACTCAAACGAGAGAGTTGGGTCGAAGATAATACCCAGATTCTTTACCAAGTCGCCTTGTTTAATTGTTTGGTTGTCAAATGTTAAGGTGGTATTATTAAATAGATGTTGGTGTTGAGCAGGACCGATAATCAGCATTTCCGTTTTCTTAGCGTTGAGTTGCAAAAAGTTAGCGGACATCCATTGTTTAATTTCATTAAGACACGCCTCCAGCTGACTACAGTCCGGCGTGTTGGTCAGCTTTAGGGGCATGTAGAGTTGGGTGTCATCAGCATAACAGTGAAAGCTAACACCGTATTTGCGTATAATGTCACCTAGCGGCAGCATGTAAATACTAAAGAGTGCAGGGCCAAGAACCGAACCCTGGGGAACTCCGCACGTTACCTTAACATAGTCCGAGGTCACATTGTTATGGGAGACACCCTGCATCCTGTCAGTAAGATAAGAGTTAAACCAAGACAAGGCTAAGTCTGACATCCCAATACGCGTTTTGATACGCTCTAATAAAATATTATGATCAACAGTATCGAAAGCGGCGCTAAGATCAAGAAGCAGCAACATAGATGAAGCATCAGAATCCATCGTCAGCAATAGATCATTAGTCATTTTTGCGAGGGCTGTCTCCGTAGAGTGATTTGCCCTGAAACCGGATTGAAAAGGTTCACAGAGATTGTTAGTCACTAAGTGTTCATTTAGCTGCTGTGCGACAATTTTTTCGAGAATTTTCGAGATAAACGGTAGGTGGGACACCGGCCGGTAGTTCACCATGAGGTCAGGATCGAGGTTAGGTCTTTTGAGTAGAGGATGAATAACCGCTTTTTTGAATGCTAGAGGAACAGTACCAGAGGAAAGTGATAGGTTTATAATATTTAACACTGATGGACCTAATAAAACAAAAAGCTCCTTGATAAGTTTCCCAGGAATTGGGTCAAGTAAACATGTTGTTTGTTTTGTCCCATTTACACATTTTAACAATTCCTCCAATGTTATTTCATCAAAGAGAGAGAAACTATTTTGGAGGGCAATGTCCGTCGTATATACAGTCATATTTGTGTTAATAGAACCCAGTTGTGGCTGGGATGCATTGTCTTTAATCTCTTTTCTGATGAGTTCAATTTTCTTATTAAAGAAATTCATAAAGTCATCTGCTGAGTGGGTGGAGCTACTGGGAGGAGTCCCTTGTTGGGTTAGCGATGCTACTGTACTAAACAAAAATTTAGGATCATTTTTGTTGAGGTGGATGAGATTTGAGTAATATTTAGCTTTAGCTGAGGTAAGCATGCGTTTATAAGTTATTAAACTATCACTCCATGCTTGATGGAAAACCTCAAGTTTAGTCGCACGCCATTTGCGTTCCAGCTTTCTACATGATAATTTCTGGGCTTTAGTTTCTTCTGTAAACCATGGGGTACGCCTTTTAGGGGCCCTTTTTAGCTTTAGCGGTGCTACAATATCAATGGTGTCGCGCAGGGCGTCGTTAAAGTTGTTAGTGAGGTTATCAATAGAGCCCACATAATTTGGGAAAGGTGCCATTACTGAAGGCAGTAGGTCAGTAAGAGTCGTCGTTGTGGCAGTATTAATGTTGCGGCTGCTATAGTAGTTATTATTATTATTATTAGTTTGTTGACAATGAGTCCGAACTTCGAATTTTATAAGGTAATGATCGGACATTACTTTAGTGTACGGGAGTATCGTAACTTTAGAGGTGGTGACACCCCTGACAAGCACTAGATCTATCGTATTACCGTTGCGATGCGTGGGTTCATTTATTATTTGTGTAAGACCACAGCTATCAATTATAGTCTGGAGCGCCACGCATGGAGGGTCCGATGGGGTATTCATATGGATGTTAAAGTCTCCCATTATGATTATATTGTCGGCGTGCGTCACTAGATCAGCAACGAACTCTGAAAATTCATTGATAAAGTCCGAATAGGGCCCAGGGGGGCGGTAGATGACAGCCAGGTGGAGAGGCAGCGGTGTGACAAACCTCATAGTGAGCACCTCAAACGAGTTATATTTATTATTTAGGTCCGAGGTAAGGCTAAAGTTTTTGTTGTATATTAGTGCAACACCCCCACCCCTTTTAATGGGGCGGGCAATATGCGTTCCCGCATAGCCAGGAGGAGACGCCTCACCCAGCGCAAAAAATTCGTCTGGTTTGAGCCAGGTCTCGGCTAAACCAACGACATCAAGATTGTTGTCTCTGATGACTTCATTAACTAATAACGTTTTGGAAGACAATGACCTTATGTTTAAAAAGCCCATATTATAGGTAGTGGGCTGTTTTGAGGAGTTTTTGTTGAAAGTATCCGTAGTAGCAATATTAATAATGTTACGTTTATTATGCATAGTGCACTTTAAATAATTTCGACCATATCTAGGAATTGATATGACAGGAATTTTTAGATTGTTTGCCACCTCAGTAAAATGCATGTCCACCTCTGACGCAGAAAAAACATTATGTGAGTTGTATATTATTCTAGAAGAATTGCTATGTGTGCAGGGATTATCCAGCCTGGCGCTGGCTAGTTCTAGCTTAACAGACTCCTTATTAGCGCTTCTTTGTGGATTAGCATTTAGCTTTTTCGTTAGCCCCGCTAACAACAAAGCATTTAGCTTTGTTGTTAGCCCCGCCCGACACCCCCGCTTCTGCTTCCGAGCGCACCGCTTACGTCTCTTTCGCTGACGGTCTCCGCTGGTAGTCGACGCCGCTGCTTCAAAGGCCACTGCTGGATGTAGCTCGCGAAGAATTCCCAAGCTAGCGAGCAGGTCCATCGTACACGCATCTATCAGCCCAAAATGGCCCGATCTCTCCACATCCAGAATTGTAAGTCGGTCGTAAGTGATCACGGAGTGAACACGCTGTGAGCCAGCCATGAAATTGACTGAATTGAGGGGTATTTTTGCCCTCACTTCCAGGAGCGCTCGCACGAAGCCGCTGCTCTGAAGCGCAGCCATCTTGGATTCTTCTGGATTCTTTTTGGATTGTTTCTGTAATATTTTCTCGTAAAATGATTACTTTTTTTTTTAATGTAAAATTGTTACTCTTTAATGCAAAATGGTGACATTTGTTATATAAAATTCTGACTTTTATCACAATGTTGCCAGTTTGTTTGTTGTTCTTGTAAAATAGTGACACTTTGAGTAAAATTATGACTTTTGTCATCATTTTGCCAAGTAAAATTCCGATGAATATTATATTGCCCAAATTTTAAAGTTTTCTCATGAAACTGTGACTTTTGTCGAGTAAAATGACGACTCTTTTCATAAAATTGCCAACATTTTAAGCTTTTCTTGTAAAATTGCCACTGAGTAAAATTCCAACTTTTATCATAGTATTGCACAAATGTTCAGTTTTTCTTGTAAAATTTTGACCTTCGTTGAGTAAAATGACGACTTTTGTTGTAATACTGCCACAATTCGAAGTTTTTCTTGTGAAATTGTGACCGTTTTCTTGTGAAATTCCAACTCATTTTTCACAACAAGCTTTTTAATGTTGTAAATACACATCTTTATGTATCTAGAAAGGCTGGCCCTAAAGAGGTAGGCATTTTTTGAGTAAAATAATGACTTGTCATCATTTTGCCAAGTAAAATTCCGATGAATATTATAATATCGCCCAAATTTTTAAATTTTCTCATAAAACTGTGACTTTTGTCGAGTAAAATTAGGACTCTTTTCCTAAAATTGCCAACATTGTAAGCTTTTCTTGTAAAATTGCGACAGTTATTGAGTAAAATTCCAGCTTTTATCATAACATTGCACAAATATTCAGTTTTCCTTGTTAAAATTTTGACTTGCGTTGAGTAAAATGACAACTTTTATTATAACACTGCCACAATTCTAAGTGAAATTGTGACCTTTTTCTTGTGAAATTCCGACCTTTTCTTGTGGAATTCCAACTCATTTTTCACAACAAGCTTTTTTATATTTGCATAGTATGTATATATTATTAATGTTGTAAATACACATCTTTATATATCTAGAAAGGGTGGCCCTAAAGAGGTAGGCATTTTTTGAGTAAAACAATGACTTGTCATCATTTTGCCAAGTAAAATTCCGATGAATATTATAATGCCCAAATGTTAAAGTTGAATAAGTTTAATAAGTTTAGTTTAGAGTAAAATCAGGACTCTTTTCATAAAATTGCCAACATTTTAAGCTTTTCTTGTAAAATTGCGACTGTTATTGGGTAAAATTCCAACTTTTATCATAATATTGCACAAATGTTCAATTTCTCTCGTAAAATTTTGACTTGAGTTGAGTAAAATGACGACTTTTGTTGTAATACTGCCACAATTCTAAGTTTTTCTTGTGAAATTGTGACCCTTTTCTTGTGAAATTCCAACTCATTTTTCACAACAAGCTTTTTAATGTTGTAAATACACATCTTTATATATCTAGAAAGGCTGGCCCTAAGAGGTAGGCATTTTTTGAGTAAAATAATGACTTGTCATCATTTTGCCAAGTAAAATTCCGATGAATATTATAATATTGCCCAAATTTTTAAGTTTTCTCATAAAACTGTGACTTTTGTCGAGTAAAATGACGACTCTTTTCATAAAATTGCCAACATTTTAAGCTTTTCTTGTAAAATTGCGACTGTTATTGAGTAAAATTCCTACTTTTATCATAATATTGCACAAATGTTTAGTTTTTCTCGTAAAATTTTGACTTGCGTTGAGTAAAATGACGACTTTCATTATAACACTGCCACAATTCTAAGTTTTTCTTGTGAAATTGTGACCTTTTTCTTGTGAAATTCCAACTCATTTTTCACAACAAGCTTTTTTTATATTTGCATAGTATGTATATATTATTAATGTTGTAAATACACTTTATATATCTAGAAAGGCTGGTCCTAAAGAGGGAGGCATTTTTTGAGTAAAATGATGACTTGTCATAATTTTGCCAAGTAAAATTCCGATTAATATTATAATATTGCCCAAATGTTAAAGTTGCATAAGTTTATTAAGTTTAGTTTAGAGTTAAATCAGGACTCTTTTCATAAAATTGCCAACATTTTAAGCTTTTCTTGTAAAATTGCGACTGTTATTGGGTAAAATTCCAACTTTTATCATAATATTGCACAAATGTTCAGTTTTTCTCGTAAAATTTTGACTTGAGTTGAGTAAAATGACGACTTTTGTTGTAGTACTGCCACAATTCTAAGTTTTTCTTGTGAAATTGTGACCCTTTTTCTTGTGAAATTCCAACTCATTTTTCACAACAAGCTTTTTTATATTTGCATAGTATGTATATATTATTAATGTTGTAAATACACATCTTTATATATCTAGAAAGGCTGGTCCTAAAGAGGTAGGCATTTTTTGAGTAAAATGATGACTTGTCATAATTTTGCCAAGTAAAATTCAGATTAATATTATAATATCGCCGAAATGTTAAAGTTTTCTTTTAAAACTGTGACTTTTGTCGAGTAAAATTAGGACTCTTTTCATAAAATTGCCAACATTTTAAGATTTTCTTGTAAAATTGCGACTGTTATTGAATACAATTCCAGCTTTTATCATAATATTGCACAAATGTTTAGTTTTTCTCGTAAAATTTTGACTTGCGTTGAGTAAAATGACGACTTTTATTATAATACTGCCACAATTCTAAGTTTTTCTTGTGAAATTGTGACCTTTTTCTTGTGAAATTCCAACTCATTTTTCACAACAAGCTTTTTTATATTTGCATAGTATGTATATATTATTAATGTTGTAAATACACAATTTTATATATCTAGAAAGGGTGGTCCTAAAGAGGGAGGCATTTTTTAAATAAAATGATGACTTGTCATAATTTTGCCAAGTAAAATTCAGATGAGTATTATAATATTGCCCAAATTTTAAAGTTTTCTTTTAAAACTGTGACTTTTGTCGAGTAAAATTAGGACTCTTTTCCTAAAATTGCCAACATTTTAAGCTATTTTTATAAAATTGCGACTGTTATTGAGTAAAATTCCAGCTTTTATCATATAATTGCACAAATGTTCAGTTTTTCTCGTAAAATTTTGACTTGCGTTGAGTAAAATGACGACTTTTATTATAATACTGCCACAATTCTAAGTTTTTCTTGTGAAATTGTGACCTTTTTCTTGTGAAATTCCAACTCATTTTTCACAACAAGCTTTTTTATATGTGCATAGTATGTATATATTATTAATGTTGTAAATACACTTCTTTATATATCTAGAAAGGCTGGTCCTAAAGAGGGAGGTATTTTTTGAGTAAAATGATGACTTGTCATTTTGCCAAGTAAAATTCCGATGAATATTATAATATTGCCCAAATTTTAAAGTTTTCTCATAAAACTGTGACTTTTGTCGAGTAAAATAAGGACTCTTTTCATAAAATTGCCAACATTTTAAGCTTTTCTTCTAAAATTGCGACAGTTATTGAGTAAAATTCCAGCTTTTATCATAATATTGCACAAATATTCAGTTTTCCTTGTTAAAATTTTGACTTGCGTTGAGTAAAATGACAACTTTTATTATAACACTGCCACAATTCTAAGTTTTTCCTGTGAAATTGTGACCTTTTTCTTGTGAAATTCCGACCTTTTTCTTGTGAAATTCCAACTCATTTTTTACAACAAGCTTTTTTATATTTGCATAGTATGTATATATTATTAATGTTGTAAATACACATCTTTATATATCCAGAAAGGCTGGTCCTAAAGAGGTAGGCATTTTTTGAGTAAAATGATGACTTGTCATAATTTTGCCAAGTAAAATTCAGATTAATAATATAATATTGCCCAAATGTTAAAGTTTAATAAGTTTAATAAGTTTAGTTTCGAGTAAAATCAGGACTCTTTTCATAAAATTGCCAACATTTTAAGCTTTTCTTGTAAAATTGCGACTGTTATTGGGTAAAATTCCAACTTTTATCATAATATTGCACAAATGTTCAGTTTTCCTTGTTAACATTTTGACTTGCGTTGAGTAAAATGACGACTTTTATTATAATACTGCCAAAAAGTTTTTCTTATGAAATTGTGACCTTTTTCTTGTGAAATTCCAACTCATTTTTCACAACAAGCTTTTTTATATTTACATAGTATGTATATATTATTAATGTTGTAAATACACATCTTTCTATATCTAGAAAGGGTGGTCCTAAAGAGGGAGGCATTTTTTGAGTAAAATAATGACTTGTCATCATTTTGCCAAGTAACATTCCAAAGAATATTATATCGCCCAAATTTTTAAGTTTTCTCATAAAACTGTGACTTTTGTTGAGTAAAATTAGGACTCTTTTCCTAAAATTGCCAACATTTTAAGCTTTTCTTGTAAAAATGCGACTGTTATTGAGTAAAATTCCAGCTTTTATCATAATATTGCACAAATGTTTAGTTTTTCTTGTAAAATTTTGACTTTCGTTGAGTAAAATGACGATTTTATTATAATACTGCCACAATTCTAAGTTTTGCTTGTGAAATTGTGACCTTTTTCTTGTGAAATTCCAACCCATTTTTCACAACAAGCTTTTTTTATATTTGCATAGTATGTATATATTATTAATGTTGTAAATACACATCTTTATATATCTAGAAAGGCTGGTCCTAAAGAGGGAGACATTTTTTGAGTAAAATGATGACTTGTCATAATTTTGCCAAGTAAAATTCCGATTAATAATATAATATTGCCCAAATGTTAAAGTTGAATAAGTTTAATAAGTTTAGTTTAGAGTAAAATCAGGACTCTTTTCATAAAATTGCCAACATTTTAAGCTTTTCTTGTAAAATTGCGACTGTTATTGGGTAAAATTCCAACTTTTATCATAATATTGCACAAATGTTCAGTTTTCCTTGTTAGCATTTTGACTTGCGTTGAGTAAAATGACGACTTTCATTATAATACTGCCAAAAAGTTTTTCTTATGAAATTGTGACCTTTTTCTTGTGAAATTCCAACTCATTTTTCACAACAAGCTTTTTTTATATTTGCATAGTATGTATATATTATTAATGTTGTAAATACACATCTTTATATATCTAGAAAGGCTGGTCCTAAAGAGGGAGGCATTTTTCTCAGGTCTCAAGAAGGTAACAAATACAAGAATGTGTGTGTGAGTGAAGGGAGACACACCAGCCGCTGCGGGTAAATGGACCATCTTTTTCTATTTATGTGTTTCAACCTGGCCCCGCCAGTTTGATTCAACAAAAACCTTCCCAACGTGACACTTGGTCACTATTGTTGTGAGTATTGCCAGTTGAAAGTCGCGCACCGCAGAACTGGCTGGGCCGAGTCACGCTGACGTTCCCAGCGAAAGGCAAGCCAGAGTGATGTTGCTCTCCATGCTGACTTCATACTTTCTCCATATTTGGAAATGTTTACCTCCTCATGATGCTTGACAGTGGTTGGGAGAAGGGATGTGAGTCATTTCTCGCGGCGCAAAGATCTCAACTTGTCCTAGTGACTGCCATTAGCTTTCCTGCGCCTGGTCTCCAGAGGAACTGTGAGTATCCTTCTTAAGCTTCTACTCCTCACTTTTACCTCCAATGGAGGGATGTGACTCTAGGGAACGTTGGTGGGAACATTTGCAATACAGTTGGTTCAAAAGTTGCCGTTCTTCCGGTCTGTTGTGAAGTTGAGGAATTGAGTTTGGCAGAGGCTCCTCGCTGAGGCATTCACATCCACTCCCACCTACGGTGGTTACTGTACCTTTAAGAGCTCTCCCTTTCATTCAACTCCTACTTGAAATATTTGGGGGGGGGGGGGGGGAGTGCTTCAAGGGCTCCACCTGATGCTGCTTACTGTATCTTCTTTGATTGATGCCAAGACGGAGTTATCTTCTACCTTTGAAGACAGTCCCCTGGTGTCATATCAAGCAATGTTTACTTATACAGCCCTAAATCACGAGTGTCTCAAAGGGCTGCACAAGCCACAACAACATCCTCGGCCCAGATCCCACATCAGGGCAAGGAAAAACTCAACCCAATGGGATGACAATGAGAAACCTTGGAGGGGACCGCAGATGTGGGGACCCCCCCTAGGCGACCGGTGCAATGGACGTCGAGTGGATCTAACATAATATTGTGAGTTCAGTCCATAGTGGATCTAACATAATAGTGTGAGAGTCCAGTCCATAGTGGATATAACATAATAGTGTGAGAGTCCAGTCCATAGTGGATCTAACATAATAGTGTGAGAGTCCAGTCCATAGTGGATCTAACATAATATTGTGAGAGTCCAGTCCATAGTGGATCTAACATAATAGTGTGAGAGTCCAGTCCGTAGTGGATCTAACATAATAGTGTGAGAGTCCAGTCCATAGTGGATCTAACATAATAGTGTGAGAGTCCAGTCCATAGTGGATCTAACATAATAGTGTGAGAGTCCAGTCCATAGTGGATCTAACATAATAGTGTGAGAGTCCAGTCCATGGTGGATCTAGCATGATAGTGTGAGAGTCCAGTCCATAGTGGATCTAGCATAATAGTGTGAGAGTCCAGTCCATAGTGGATCTAACATAATAGTGTGAGAGTCCAGTCCATAGTGGATCTAGCATAATAGTGTGAGAGTCCAGTCCATAGTGGATCTAACATAATATTGTGAGAGTTCAGTCCATAGTGGATCTAACATAATAGTGTGAGAGTCCAGTCCATAGTGGATCTAACATAATAGTGTGAGAGTCCAGTCCATAGTGGATCTAATATAATATTGTGTGAGTCCAGTCCATAGTGGATCTAACATAATAGTGTGAGAGTCCAGTCCATAGTGGATCTAACATAATAGTGTGAGAGTCCAGTCCATAGTGGATCTAGCATAATAGTGTGAGAGTCCAGTCCATAGTGGATCTAACATAATATTGTGAGAGTTCAGTCCATAGTGGATCTAACATAATAGTGTGAGAGTCCAGTCCATAGTGGATCTAACATAATAGTGTGAGAGTCCAGTCCATAGTGGATCTAATATAATATTGTGTGAGTCCAGTCCATAGTGGATCTAACATAATATTGTGTGAGTCCAGTCCTTAGTGGATCTAACACAATAGTGTGAGAGTCCAGTCCATAGTGGATCTAACATATTATTGTGAGAGTCCAGTCCATAGTGGATCTAACATAATAGTGTGAGAGTTCAGTCCATAGGGGATCTAACATAATAATGTGAGAGTTCAGTCCATAGTGGATCTAACATAATAATGTGAGAGTTCAGTCCATAGTGGATCTAGCATAATATTTCGAGAGTCCAGTCCGTAGTGGATCTAACATAATATTGTGAGAGTCCAGTCAGTAGTGGATCTAACATAATAGTGAGAGTCCAGTCCATAGTGGATCTAGCATAATATTGTGAGGGTCCAGTCCATAGTGGATCTAGCATAATAGTGTGAGAGTCCAGTCCATAGTGGATCTAACATAATAGTGTGAGAGTCCAGTCCATAGTGGATCTAACATAATAGTGAGAGTCCAGTCCATAGTGAATCTAGCATAATATTGTGAGAGTCCAGTCCATAGTGGATCTAACATAATAGTGAGAGTCCAGTCCATAGTGGATCTAACATAATAGTGAGAGTCCAGTCCATAGTAGATCTAACATAATAGTGAGAGTCCAGTCCATAGTGGATCTAACATAATATTGTGAGAGTCCAGTCCGTAGTGGATCTAACATAATAGTGTGAGTCCAGTCCATAGTGGATCTAACATAATAGTAAGAGTCCAGTCCATAGTGGATCTAGCATAATATTGTGAGAGTCCAGTCCATAGTGGATCTAACATAATAGTGTGAGAGTCCAGTCCATAGTGGATCTAACATAATAGTGTGAGAGTCCAGTCCATAGTGGATCTAACATAATATTGTATGTATATATGTGTATGTTTTAGTGTATATATATAAATGTGTATATATAGATGTGTGTGTGTATATATATATATATATATATATATATATATATATATATATATATATATATATATATATATATATATATATATATATATATATATATATATATATATATAATGTGTGTATGTACTGTAGATCACCTCCACTTGGTCAATAGAAAAGTTGCTGGCCTGCAGACAAAGTGTGGGCACTCCTGGTTTAAATAATGACTGTCTACATGGTATCAACTTGTTACTCATATAGACATCATCTCTCAGTATTCACATGCAATACTGCAGCAGATGTATTTATTTCATGCGATATTTGCCCAAGTACAGGATGAAGAATGTTTTGATGCTCTCTGCTGACCGTCTTACATCAGCAGCTGCAACAAACGTAATCCGGCCTCGCTCTGCTTTTGCCGTCCTTGATTCCAAGACGCTGGCAAGTCGTCCCAAAGAATGTCGTCAACAAATTAATGCACGATTAACAGGAGCAATTACAGCGCAGCTCAAGTGGAGATTATCATAGTCATTAGGCGAGAATCACTTTCAGGATTTGATTGCTTTTCTGTTTGTGTGCGTCAAGTCCTGATTTGTCTTAAAGTGATGCCTGGCCTGCACAGATATTTACTTTATGGAGCACACGTTGGAGATTATAAACACGCGTCTGCCATAGTGGGAGCACCACCAGTATTTCCATTTATTCCTCTCAGGCTTTAAGCACTTTTTAAGGATTTTTGGATTTGCTCTATTTACCCCCCCTGAGCTGGATTGAGTGATTTAATAAACAACGCAGACTCTCTGATGCTTACATTTTTTTTTTTTTCTCCTCCCAAAGCCAAGGCAGACTTTCCCGCATTTGAATGTTGACTTGTTGCGCTTACCTGTGGTCTTCATTTGTTTTGTTTCAGCGTAAACCAGGGGGGGGGGGGGGGCACACTTTTTCTGCTGCCCGGCTACTTTTCAATGGACCAAGTGCAGGGGATCGTTCATATTAGAGATGTCCGATATATGCGTTAAAATGTAATATCGGAAATTATCGGTATCGTTTTTTTTATTATCGGTATCTTTTTAAAAAAAAAAATATTTTTATTTTTTATTTTATTAAATCCACATAAAAAACACAAGATACACTTACAATTAGTGCACCAACCCAAAAAACCTCCCTCCCCCATTTACACTCATTCACACAAAAGGGTTGTTTCTTTCTGTTATTAATATTCTGCTTCCTACATTATATATCAATATATATCAATACAGTCTGCAAGGGATACAGTCCGTAAGCACACATGATTGTGCGTGCTGCTGCTCCACTAATAGTACTAACCTTTAACAGTTAATTTGACTCATTTTCATTCATTACTAGTTTCTATGTAACTGTTTTTATATTGTTGTACTTTCTTTTTTATTCAAGAAAATGTTTTTGATTTATTTATCTTATTTTACTAATTTTTTTAAAAAGTACCTTATCTTCACCATACCTGGTTGTCCAAATTAGGCATAATAATGTGTTAATTCCACGACTGCATATATCGGTTGATATCGGTATCGGTAATTAAAGAGTTGGACAATATCGGAATATCGGATATCGGCAAAAAGCCATTATCGGACATCCCTAGTTCATATATATCATTTATATTGATTTATTTATGAAAGAGAGGTTAACAAGTTAAAGGTGTTTAATGATAATTAGGGCTGCAACAACTAATCGATTAAAATCGATTATAAAAATAGTTGCAGATTAATTTAGTCATCGATTCGTTGGATCTATGCTATGCGCATGCGCAGAGGCTTATTAATTTTTTTAATTTTTTAAAAATAAACCTTTATAAACTGCAACATTTACAAACAGCTGAGAAACAATAATCAAAATAAGTATGGTGCCAGTATGCTGTTTTTTTCTCCAAAAAATACTGGATAGGATAGAAATGTAGTTTGTCTCCTTTATCCGATTATTAATCGATTAATCGAAGCAATAATCGACAGATTAATCGATTATCAAATTAATCGTTAGTTGCAGCCCTAATGATAATACAAGCATGTTCAATTATTTTCTTCCATGAAGACAAGAATATAAATTGGTATGATTGTGATGACTTGAATTGATTGGAATCAGACAGTAGTGATGAACACTTTTTCTGCTGCCCGGCTACTTTTCAATGGACCAAGTGCAGGGGATCGTTCATATTAGAGATGTCCGATAATATCGGCCTGCCGATATTATCAGCCGATATATGCGTTAAAATGTAATATCGGAAATTATCGGTATCGTTTTTTTTATTATCGGTATCGTTTTTATTTTTTTATTTTTAATTTTTATTTTTTATTAAATCAACATAAAAAACACAAGATACACTTACAATTAGTGCACCAACCCAAAAAACCTCCCTCCCCCATTTACACTCATTCACACAAAAGGGTTGTTTCTTATTAATATTCTGCTTCCTACATTATATATCAATATATATCAATACAGTCTGCAAGGGATACAGTCCGTAAGCACACATGATTGTGCGTGCTGCTGCTCCACTAATAGTACTAACCTTTAACAGTTAATTTTACTAATTTTCATTCATTACTAGTTTCTATGTAACTGTTTTTATATTGTTGTACTTTCTTTTTTATTCAAGAAAATGTTTTTGATTTATTTATCTTATTTTACTAATTTTTAAAAAAAGTACCTTATCTTCACCATACCTGGTTGTCCAAATTAGGCATAATAATGTGTTAATTCCACGACTGCATATATCGGTTGATATCGGTATCGGTAATTAAAGAGTTGGACAATATCGGAATATCGGATATCGGCAAAAAGCCATTATCGGACATCCCTAGTTCATATATATCATTTATATTGATTTATTTATGAAAGAGAGGTTAACAAGTTAAAGGTGTTTAATGATAATTAGGGCTGCAACAACTAATCGATTAAAATCGATTATAAAAATAGTTGCAGATTAATTTAGTCATCGATTCGTTGAATCTATGCTATGCGCATGCGCAGAGGCTTTTTTTATTTTTTATTTTTAATATTTTTTTTTTTTTAAAATAATTTTTTAAAAATAAACCTTTATTTATAAACTGCAACATTTACAAACAGCTGAGAAACAATAATCAAAATAAGTATGGTGCCAGTATGCTGTTTTTTTCTCTCCAAAAAAATACTGGATAGGATAGAAATGTAGTTTGTCTCTTTTATCCGATTATTAATCGAAGTAATAATCGACAGATTAATCGATTATCAAATTAATCGTTAGTTGCAGCCCTAATGATAATACAAGCATGTTTCTTCCATGAAGACAAGAATATAAGTTGGTATGATTGTGATGACTTGCATTGATTGGAATCAGACAGTAGTGATGATAACGTCCACATTTTCAATTGGAGGAGAAAAAAAAATTCCTCCTTTCTGTCCAATACCACATGAAAGTGGTATTGCCATCTTATTTGTCCAGCTTCCATACTCCTTTTATTACACTTTGCAAGAAATACATTGGCGGCAAACTCCATAGCTTGAACTCAAACTCATAAATTTAACTCCAACCTCCGAGGACAAAGCTACGAACAATGGGAGACCGGGCTTTCTGCTCCGCCGCTCACAGTCTGTGGAACGCTCTCCCTGACCACCTGAAGGCACCACAGACTGTGGATTTAAAAAAAAAAAAAAAAGCTTAAAAACCCTTCTTTTTAAAAAAGCCTTTTTTTTTTTAGATATATGCATACTAGTTTTAGCTATTTGGCTGTTGTAGTTTTTATTTGCTTTTTTTTTTTTTAATCTTTATTTTATTTTATTTATTTTTTTATCTTTTTATTTTAATTTTATTTTTAATACACTGTAGCACTTTGAGGTTGTTTACTCAATGTAAAGTGCTTTTTACAAATAAAATCTATTATTATTATTATTATTATTACTCCGGTACTCTTGTCTTGTTCTGTATATTGTACAGTATTTTGTATATTTTGTATATTGTACAGATTGCTTATTACTTTTACTGGATAGTAGTCTATTTCAATTCTTATTTTTTATCTTTATTACTTCTTGTGTAATTAATTTTTATCCCATATTTGTTTCCACTACCGCACCTTAAATTGGAGTCCTTAATCTCGTTATATGCAAATATAATGACGAAGTCCATTCTATTCTATTCTATTTTAGCTTGCTAGCGTTCTGAGACTCTTATTTTGTTAGCGCAGGCAGGATGAAGCAGGGCTTTTATTGTGAAGACGGGAACTGTGCAGTCGGTCTTTAGAGTTTTGACGGCAGGTACGGCGCGAGAGTCTGTTGAAATAAAGTGTTTCTGGCCTTCCTGTCGGTCATTTTTTCTTAATGAACGACAGAAAGGCTGTGAATGTCAATCAAGTGACGAAAGTGACGTCTTAGTGAAGATTAATAATCGCTAATTTTTAGGCTCCAATCTCTCCTGCGACCCCGGGAAGGACAAGCAGTAGAAAATGGATAGATTGACGGGCGGTTCTGAAGTAAAAAACTGTCTGCATGGCAACATTTTTTGTATTAGTTGCAACATTTTCTTGTTACAGTTCACCTCGTTGCTCTTTTATTCCACTTTTCATGTTTTTTTTGATAGTATTTTTAAAAATATGGTAAAAAAAATGCCCGCAAATGTCCGCACTGTGGATACCACTGTTTCAGACCATAAATGGTGGTAATCCCAGGATGCAGGGAAGGTAGGCAGAGTGCAAACATTAGTTGAAAATTGTTAATTACAAACTAATGTGGGATATAAATAATGGAAGTATAATTGTTTGTATATAGTATATAATTGGTACAAAGGTTTAACTAACACGTGTACAGGGATATTGCACATGTCTTTACTGTGTACATAATTAAACAGTGTTTATGTTGTGTACAAGGTGGATTTATAATATGTTGTGCAAAGGAAATTTCATATTTTTAGGAAGCTCATCTTGCATTTGACATTGTTTATAGGGTTATGCGCAATAAGTGTTCAACTTCAGCCTAAACCAGACCTGGACAAATTAAGGCCCGGGCAGGCCTGTTGAACTTTTCAATCTGGCCCGCCGGACATTCCCAAATAATTGTTTTAGATGTTTAAGATGGAAAGTTGTTATGATGTGCAGTGATGTTTTCTAATGACCGTAAGTCTTCAACTATACTAAGTCTTTCAATGCTTGGAATCTGCATGATATTCTAGTTACTATGGTCATCTAATTAGTTACTATGGTCATCTAATTAGTTACTATTATTATCTAATTAGTTACTTTGGTCCCTATGAGATATCTCAGAACCCTTCGCGTTCATATTTCACTGTTTTGTTGTGTTTCGGTTATTGTAAAATATGTTGTCAATATTCAGTGTTTTATCCTTCATAGTTAATATTGTAAATCCCACATTCTTTATTTTCATGTACATTCTGGGTGTCTCATTCAGTAAAAAAATGTCAAATTCCATTCCATTTTTTAAGGCGGTCTGTCATAACGTTTTTAGCTTTCAATCATTATTATGAGGTTCTGTAATAGTGTTCCTAAAAATATATACCGGCCCCCAGACACATTTTTTTAATCTAAATCTGGCCCCCCGAGTCAAATAATTGCCCAGGCCTGACCTAAACCCTTTCAGTCTGCAACATTTTCAATTTATGAATGTGCAACTGTTTGTTTATGTAAAACTGCTTATTTTGTCGACCGCTGACCGAAGAAATAATAAAGTAACTAAACTAAGTAAAAGTAACAACACAGGTCTGGCAGGAGCCTGGAATGCGACCGAAGACTTTGGCAGGCGGAAGATAAGAAAATAGTTAACTAACTAAACTAAGTAAAAGTAACAACACAGGTCTGGCAGGAACCTGGAATGCGACCGAAGACTTTG
This sequence comes from Entelurus aequoreus, assembly GCF_033978785.1. Classification (NCBI taxonomy): domain Eukaryota; kingdom Metazoa; phylum Chordata; class Actinopteri; order Syngnathiformes; family Syngnathidae; genus Entelurus; species Entelurus aequoreus. The sequence goes on along the minus strand of NC_084757.1, from coordinate 2,094,610 downwards.
GCAGGCGGAAGATAACAAAGCAGCACTGAAGGAGGGAACAAGGTGGAACTAAATAGAACTCATTAACAATGTGGAACAGGTGTGCTGGCAGGACAAGAAAGAGAAATTAAAGGTGCACATAGAGACCAAACAGGAAATACTGACTAAACAACAGCACCAGAAAATGAGTAACAAAGTCCAAAAAGTCACGACAATAAAGTGTTTTATCCGAATAATCGATAGATGACTCGAATGATCGATGGCTGCAGCCCGAGACACCCCAG
>NC_084757.1:2049347-2089347 GCF_033978785.1 Entelurus aequoreus | reverse complement strand
AGAGAGAGAGAGAGAGATCAGAAGGCATAAGAAAAAATATCTGCGTTTGATTGTTTACATTTGATTATTAGCAATCCGGGGAGGGTGTTAGTTTAGGGTTGTAACTGCCTGGAGGTGAACTTTTATTGCGGTTTTGAAGGAGGATAGAGATGCCCTTTCTTTTACACCTGTTGGGAGCGCATTCCACATTGATGTGGCATAGAAAGAGAATTAGTTAAGACCTTTGTTAGTTCGGAATCTGGGTTTAACGTGGTTAGTGGAGCTCCCCCTGGTGTTGTGGTTATGGTGGTCGTTAAGGAAGTAGTTTGACATGTACTTCGGTATCAGGGAGGTGTAGTGGATTTTATAGACTAGGCTCAGTGCAAGTTGTTTAACTCTGTCCTCCACCTTGAGCCAGCCCACGTTAGAGAAGTGGGTAGGAGTGAGGTGGGATCTGGGGTGGAGGTCTAGAAGTAACCTGACTAGCTTGTTCTGAGATGTTTGGAGTTTAGATTTGAGGGTTTTGGAGGTGCATGCGTAATCGAAAAAGGGTTGAACGAGAGTTCCCGCCAGAATCCTCAAGGTGCTTTTGTTGACCAGAGAGGAGATTCTGTAGAGAAATCTCGCTCGTTGGTTGACCTTTCTGATTACCTTGGTTGCCATTTTATCACAGGAAAGGTTAGCCTCTAGAATGGAACCTAGGTAGGTGACCTCATCTTTCCTGGTGATAACAATGTCACCCACTTTTATGGTGAAGTCACTGTGACTTATAGTCCGAAAAGTACGGTATATGTGTCCTCTTTTTGGGATTTCACAATATGGTCAGCCTACAATAGTCCCACCTTCAAAATGTACCGTGCTCGATTACGGATCAGAGCACCCGAGTCAAGAAAATTGGACTTTAAGGTGTGAAGTTAGCGATCTTAAAGGCCTACTGAAATGAATTTTTTTTATTCAAACGGGGATAGCAGATCCAATCTATGTGTCATACTTGATCATTTCGCGATATTGCCATATTTTTGCTGAAAGGATTTAGTATAGAACAACGACGATAAAGTTTGCAACTTTTGGTCTCTGATAAAAAAAAAGCCTTGCCCCTACCGGAAGTAGCGTGACGTAGTTGATCGCCTCCTCATATTTTCCTATTGTTTTCAATGCAGCTAGAGCGATTCGGACCGAGAAAGCGACGATTACCCCATTTAATTTGAGCGAGGATGAAAGATTCGTGGATGAGGAACGTTAGAGTGACGGACTAGAATGCAGAGAAATACATATCTTTTTTCGCTCTGACCGTAACTTAGGTACAAGCTGACTCATTGGATTCCACACTCTCTCATTTTTCTATTGTGGATCACAGATTTGTATTTTAAACCACCTCGGATACTACATCCTTTTGAAGATGAGAGTCGAGAACGCGAAATGGACATTCACAGTGACTTTTATCCCCACGACAATAAATCGACGAAACACTTTAGCTACGGAGCTAACGTGATAGCATCGTGCTTAACTGCATATAGAAACAAAATAAATAAACCCCTGACTGGAAGGATAGACAGAAGATCAACAATACTATTAAACCATGGACATGTAAATACACGGTTAATGCTTTCCAGCCTGGCGAAGCTTAAAAATGCTGTTGCTAACAACGCCATTGGAGCTAACTTGATAGCATCGGGCTCAAATGCAGATAGAAACAAAATACATAAACCCCTGACTGGAAGGATAGACAGAAAATCAACAATACTATTAAACCATGGACATGTAACTACACTGTTAATGCTTTCCAGCTTGGCGAAGGTTAAAAATGCTGTTGCTAACGACGCCATTGGAGCTAACGTGATAGCATCGGGCTCAAATGCAGATAGAAACAAAATACATAACCCCCTGACTGGAAGGATAGACAGAAAATCAACAATACTATTAAACCATTGACATGTAACTACACGGTTAATGCTTTCTAGCTTGGCGAAGCTTAAAAATGCTGTTGCTAACGATGCCATTGAAGCTAACTTAGTAACGGGACCTCACAGAGCTACGATAAAAACATTAGCGCTCCACCTACGCCAGCCAGCCCTCATCTGCTCATCAACACCCGTGCTCACCTGCGTTCCAGCGATCGACGGAAGGACGAAGGACTTCACCACGATCATCCGTGCGGTCGGTGGCTAGTGTCGGCTAGCGCGTCTGCTATCCGAGTCAAAGTCTTCCTGGTTTTGTTGCTGTAGTCCGCCGCTAATACACCGATCCCACCTACAACTTTCTTCTTTGCAGTCTTCAACAAAATGCAAAAGATTCACCAACACAGATGTCCAGAATACTGTGGAATTATGAGATGAAAACAGAGCTTTTTTGTATTGGATTCAATGGTGTACCGATACTTCTGTTTCACTGGTTATGTCCCGCGCATACGTCATACGTTCTCATGATTTTCACTTTGCACAGCACTTGTGTTTTCTATAAACGCTAGAAGGTTTCAATGATTAGTCGGGGAAAAAGAGGATTTTTCTACTGAGCAGGAAGACTTAGGATGGCGCGAGCGTCAAATAGAGACCCTTTTTCTGTCCCGCAACATTCCACTGGTGTCATAAGACGCCATGCTGAGTCAAACATGTCAGCGTTTGTCACAGCTTTCACGCCTAGAAAGAGCTGCGTTCATCAGGCCGCCGGCAAACGGGACGTCTGCATATTTCAGCGGGCTCGGCGGCGGCGGCGGGATTAATTGCCAACAAGTCCCCCGTGGTCGCGGAACGCAATTACCCACTGACCCAAATCATTGTCTGGGCTGTGAGCGTGTCAGTGTTTACACCTGGGACCTCGCCTCGGCCCGCCCAGACATCAGCCAGCGCTTACGTCTGCTGTTGTTTGATATAGGACAAACATTTATCAGCATAACAAGTCTCCGCTCGCCATCAGTCGTCGTCGTCCTCAGGAAACTTTTCACTCTTTCAACCTTTAATTGCACAACTGCGGTTTATTACAAATAGATTGGGGAAGTGCATCCTTGCAGGTCTTCATTTAAAGGGGAACTGCACTTTTATTTCATTTTTTTTTTCTACAATTTTCCCTATCGTTCACAATCATTATATAAACAAAAAAAGAACACGTGTTTTATTTATTTTTTAGGGCTGTAAAAATGCTAAAAAAACGCTTGGAAGATGCGACTGAGTCACACTTGTAGCCTTCAAAGTCTCTAAAACAACTTTAAAACCCTCCGTTTTTTAAAAACACTGCAAATATATATATATATATAATGTAGTAACAGACACCTTCATAACAATATGTAATATGTACAATATACACACTGCAAGTATATATATATCATGTAGTAACAGACACCTTCATAACAATATGTGATATGTACAATATACACACTGCAAGTATATATATAATGTAGTAACAGACACCTTCATAACAATATGTAATATGTACAATATACACACTGCAAGTATATACATAATGTAGTAACAGACACCTTCATAACAATATGTAATATGTACAATATACACACTGCAAGTATATATATAATGTAGTAACAGACACCTTCATAACAATATCTAATATGTACAGTAATTACCCTATTTTGATCATTTTTATCATTGCCGGAACTAATTCTTGGTCGCATTGATGCCCGTTTCCATAGCAGCACACTTCCAATGAGACACTGTGGACACTTTGCAGAGATTTTAAAACTGGTGTAATGAGACACTATGGACACTTTGCTGAGATTTTAAAACTGGTGTAATGAGACACAATGGACACTTTGCAGAGATTTTAAAACTGGTGTAATGAGACACTGTGGACACTTTGCAGATATTTTACAACTGGTGTAATGAGAAACTGTGGACACTTTGCAGATATTTTAAAACTGGTGTAATGAGACACTGTGGACACTTTGCAGATATTTTAATACTGGTGTAATGAGACACTGTGGACACTTTGCAGCGATTTTAAAACTGGTGTAATGAGACACTGTGGACACTGCAAAGATTTTAAAACTGGTCTAATGAGACACTATGGACACTTTGCAGAGATTTTAAAACTGGTGTAATGAGACACTATGGACTTTTTTGCAGAGATTTTAAAACTGGTGAAATGAGACACTATGGACACTTTGCAGAGATTTTAAAACTGGTGTAATGAGACACTATGGACACTTTGCAGAGATTTGAAAACTGGTGTAATGAGACACTATGGACTCTTTGCAGAGACTTTAAAACTGGTGTAATGAGACACTATGGACACTGCTGAGATTTTAAAACCGGGGTAATGAGACACAATGGACACTTTGCAGATATTTTAATACTGGTGTAATGAGACACTGTGGACACTTTGCAGAGATTTTAAAACTGGTGTAATGAGACACTATGGACACTTTGCAGATATTTTAATACTGGTGTAATGAGACACTGTGGACACTTTGCAGCGATTTTAAAACTGGTGTAATGAGACACTGTGGACACTGCAAAGATTTTAAAACTGGTCTAATGAGACACTATGGACACTTTGCAGAGATTTTAAAACTGGTGTAATGAGACACTATGGACTTTTTTGCAGAGATTTTAAAACTGGTGAAATGAGACACTATGGACACTTTGCAGAGATTTTAAAACTGGTGTAATGAGACACTATGGACACTTTGCAGAGATTTTAAAACTGGTGTAATGAGACACTATGGACTCTTTGCAGAGATTTTAAAACTGGTGTAATGAGACACTATGGACACTGCTGAGATTTTAAAACCGGGGTAATGAGACACAATGGACACTTTGCAGAGATTTTAAAACTGGTGTAATGAGACACTGTGGACACTTTGCAGATATTTTATAACTGGTGTAATGAGACACTGTGGACACTTTGCAGATATTTTATAACTGGTGTAATGAGACACTGTGGACACTTTGCAGATATTTTAAAACTGGTGTAATGAGACACTGTGGACACTTTGCAGATATTTTAAAACTGGTGTAATGAGACACTATGGACTCTTTGCAGAGATTTTAAACTGGTGTAATGAGACACTATGGACACTTTGCAGAGATTTTAAAACTGGTGTAATGAGACACTTTGCAGAGATTTTAAAACTGGTGTAATGAGACACTATGGACACTTTGCAAAGATTTTAAAACTGGTGTAATGAGACACTATGGACACTTTGCAGAGATTTTAAAACTGGTGTAATGAGACACTATGGACACTTTGCAGATATTTTAAAACTGGTGTAATGAGAAACTATGGACACTTTGCAGAGATTTTAAAACTGGTGTAATGAGACACTATGGACACTTTGCAGAGATTTTAAAACTGGTGTAATGACACTGTGGACACTTTGCAGAGATATTAAAACTGGTGTAATGAGACACTGTGGACACTTTGCAGAGATTTTAAAACTGGTGTAATGAGACACTGTGGACACTTTGCAGAGATTTTAAAACTGGTGCGCCATTGGTGTTTTGAAAGCCAACACCTGCTGCTAGCGAAGGTGTGCACAAACTACTTAATAGATTTTTATGACGATGGGAAGCTGATATTGAGAGGAAAATGTGATTTAATTGTCCAGTTCAACTTCCTGTACTTTGTGAAATTGGCGATAGATGCGCTGAGAAGTGACTGACTTTGGCGTCGGTCGAATCGCATCCGTCTGACGCCGGCTTGGTTCTTGATGAACCAGCGTTGGATTCCACAGAGGACACGGAAACCAAACAAAAGCGAAAGCCGGGGCTTAGCCAAATGGAGAGTGTGTATTTACGTAAAGAGCTTTAATGCTGCAAGATTGAGACTTAATGCCATCACAGAGGTGGAGGGACCTCGCACACAGCCGCCATGTTTCGGAGCATCAGGAGGAAAAGCTTCTCTGCTCGCGTGGCGCCTTTAGTCCTCACTTAGTGGCTCGGCCCACAAAAGGCTTCGTTAGCGGATTAAAGTCAATTGTGTGGTAGTCTGCATTGTGGATGGAGTGCGTGCCACCCCTTTACCACACCCTCTGACAGCTCAGGCTCACGAGTGTCAGGTTGGAGGTCACTTGTGTTGAGGTCCCACACATTCAAGTCAACCCTCTTGTAACTTTCCTTTGTTGGGAGCGCTCATTTTGCCACAAACACATCTGGACCGCCACAGATAAATGTCGTACAACCTGCCCAAGAGCAGACATGTAGTGACAGGGTAGACGGAACAACAATACACTTGTTTTAGCAACAATCAACAGTATTTGTATTTTCGCCACAGACAAATCTAGACCGCCACAGATAAATTGGGTACAACTAGCCCAAGAACAGACATGCAGAGACAGGGTAGACGGAACAGCAAGACTCTAGTTTCCGCAACAAACATCAATATTAGTTTTTTCGCCACAAACAAATCTGGACCGCCACAGATACATTTGGTACATTCACCCAAGAGCAGACATGCAGAGACAGGGTAGACAGAACAGCAAGACACTTGTTTTGGCAAAAAACATTTGTTTTTTCGCCACAAACAAATCTGGACCGCCACAGATACATTTGGTACATTCACCCAAGAGCAGACATGCAGAGACAGGGTAGACAGAACAGCAAGACACTTGTTTTGGCAAAAAACATTTGTTTTTTCGCCACAAACAAATCTGGACCGCCACAGATACATTTGGTACATTCACCCAAGAGCAGACATGCAGAGACAGGGTAGACAGAACAGCAAGACACTTGTTTTGGCAAAAAACATTTGTTTTTTCGCCACAAACAAATCTGGACCGCCACAGATACATTTGGTACATTCACCCAAGAGCAGACATGCAGAGACAGGGTAGACAGAACAGCAAGACACTTGTTTTGGCAAAAAACATTTGTTTTTTCGCCACAAACAAATCTGGACCGCCACAGATACATTTGGTACATTCACCCAAGAGCAGAGATGCAGTGACAGGGTAGACAGAACAGCAAGACACTCGTTTTGGCAAAAAACATTAGTTTTTTCGCCACAAACAAATCTGGACCGCCACAGATAAATTTGGTCCATTCACCCAAAAGCAGACATGCAGTGACAGGGTAGATGGAAAAGCAAGACTCTTGTTTCGGCAACAAACATCATTAGTTTTTTCGCCACAAACCAATGTGGACCGCCACAGAAATTTGGTACATTCACCCAAGAGCAGACATACGGTGACAGGGTAGACGGAACAACAAGACACTTATTTTAGCAACAACCAACAGTATTTGTATTTTCGCCACAGACAAATCTAGACCGCCACAGATAAATTGGGTACAACTAGCCCAAGAACAGACATGCAGTGACAGGGTAGACGGAACAGTCAGACACTCATTTTAGCAACTAGTATCAATGTTTGTTTTTTAGCCACAAACAAATCTGGACCACCACAGATAAATGTCATACAACCTGCCCAAGAACAGACATGCAGAGACAGGGTAGACGGAACAGCAAGACTCTTGTTTCGGCAACAAAAATCAATATTTGTTTTTTCGCCACAAACATATCTGGACCGCCACGGAACATTTTTATACGTTCACCCAAGAGCAGACATGCAGAGACAGGGTAGACGGAACAACAAGACACTTGTTTTGGCAACAAACATCAATATTAGTCTTTTGGCCACAAACAAATCTGGACCGCCACAGATACATTTGGTACAACCTGCCCAAGAACAGACATGCAGTGACAGGGTAAACAAAACAGTAATACACTCGTTTTGGCAAAAAACAGTTTTTTCGCCACAAACAAATCTGGACCGCCACAGATACATTTGGTACAACCTGCTGAAGAACAGACATGTTGTGACAGGGTAAACGAAACAGCAATACCCTCGTTTTGGCAAAAAACACTTATTTTGCCACAGACAAATCTGGACCACCACAGATACATTTGATACATTCACCCAAGAGCAGACATGCAGAGACAGGGTAGACGGAACAACAAGACACTTGTTTTGGCAACAAACATCAATATTAGTTTTTTGACCACAAACAAATCTGGACCGCCACAGATAAATTTGGTACAACCTGCCCAAGAACAGACATGCTGTGACAGGGTAAACAAAACAGTAATACACTCGTTTTGGCAAAAAACATTAGTTTTTTCGCCACAAACAAATCTGGACCGCCACAGATACATTTGGTACATTCACCCAAGAGCAGACATACTGTGACAGGGTGGACGGGGAACAGCAAGACACTCGTTTTGGCAACAAACATCAATATTAGTTTTTTTGCCACAAACAAATCTGGACAGCCACAGATACATTTGGTACCACATGCCCAAGAACAGACATGGTGTGACAGGGTAAACAAAACAGTAGTACACTCGTTTTGGCAAAAAACATTAGTTTTTTTGCTACAAACAAATCTGGACCGCCACATATTAATTTGGTACATTCACCCAAGAGCAGACATGCAGTGACAGGGTAGACGGAACAGCAAGACACTCGTTTTGGCAACAAACATCAATGTTTGTTTTTTCGCCACAAACAAATCTGGACCGCCACAGATACATTTGGTACCACGTGCCCAAGAACAGACATGTTGTGACAGGGTAAACGAAACAGCAATACCCTCGTTTTGGAAAAAAACAGTTTTTTCGCCACAAACAAATCTGGACCGCCACAGATAAATTTAGTATAACCTGCCCAAGAGCAGACATGCATAGACAGGGTAGACGGAACAGCAAGACACTCGTTTTGGCAACAAACATCAATATTAGTTTTTTCGCCACAAACAAATCTGGACCGCCACAGATCAATTTGGAACAACCTGCCCAAGAACAGACATGCAGTGACAGGGTAGACGAAACAGCAAGACACTTGTTTTGGCAAAAAACATGAGTTTTTTTTCGCCACAAACAAATCTGGACCGACACATATAAATTTGGTACATTCACCCAAGAGCAGACATGCAGTGACAGGGTAGACGGAACAACAAGACACTCGTTTTGGCAACAAACATCAATGTTAGTTTTTTCGCCACAAACAAATCTGGACCGCCACAGATAAATTTGGTACAACGTGCCCAAGAACAGACATGTTGTGACAGGGTAAACGAAACAGCAATACCCTCGTTTTGGCAAAAAACAGTTTTTTCGCCACAAACAAATCTGGACTGCCACAGATACATTTGGTACATTCGCCCAAGAGCAGACATGCAGTGACAGGGTAGACGGAACAACAAGACACTCGTTTTGGCAACAAACATCAATATTAGTTTTTTCGCCACAAACAAATCTGGACCGCCACAGATACATTTGGTACCACATGCCCAAGAACAGACATGTTGTGACAGGGTAAACGAAACAGCAATACCCTCGTTTTGGCAAAAAAACAGTTTTTTTCGCCACAAACAAATCTGGACCGCCACAGATACATTTGGTACAACCTGCCCAAGAACAGACATGCAGAGACAGGGTAGACGGAACAACAAGACACTCGTTTTGGCAACAAACATCAATGTTTGTTTTTTCGCCACAAAGAAATCTGGACCGCCACAGATAAATTTGGTACAACGTGCCCAAGAACAGACATGTTGTGACAGGGTAAACGAAACAGCAATACCCTCGTTTTGGCAAAAAACAGTTTTTTCGCCACAAACAAATCTGGACCGACACATATAAATTTGGTACATTCACCCAAGAGCAGACATGCAGAGACAGGGTAGACGGAACAACAAGACACTTGTTTTGGCAACAAACATCAATATTAGTTTTTTGGCCACAAACAAATCTGGACCGCCACAGATAAATTTGGTACAACCCGGGCAAGAACAGACATGCTGTGACAGGGTAAACAAAACAGTAATACACTCGTTTTGGCAAAAAACATTCGTTTTTTCGCCACAAACAAATCTGGACCGCCACAGATACATTTGATACATTCGCCCAAGAGCAGACATGCAGAGACAGGGTAGACGAAACAGCAATACCCTCGTTTTGGCAAAAAAACAGTTATTTTGCCACAAACAAATCTGGACCACCACAGATACATTTGATACATTCGCCCAAGAGCAGACATGCAGAGACAGGGTAGACGGAACAACAAGACACTTGTTTTGGCAACAAACATCAATATTAGTTTTTTCGCCACAAACAAATCTGGACCGCCACAGATAAATTTGGTACAACCTGCCCAAGAACAGACATGCTGTGACAGGGTAAACGAAACAGTAATCTACTCGTTTTGGCAAAAAACAGTTTTTTGCCACAAACAAATCTGGACCGCCACAGATACATTTGATACATTCGCCCAAGAGCAGACATGCAGAGACAGGGTAGACGGAACAACAAGACACTCGTTTTGGCAACAAACATCAATGTTTGTTTTTTCGCCACAAACAAATCTGGACCGCCACAGATAAATTTGGTACAACGTGCCCAAGAACAGACATGTTGTGACAGGGTAAACGAAACAGCAATACCCTCGTTTTGGCAACAAACATCAATGTTTGTTTTTTCGCCACAAACAAATCTGGACCGCCACATATAAATTTGGTACATTCACCCAAGAGCAGACATGCAGTGACAGGGTAGACGGAACAGCAAGACACTCGTTTTGGCAACAAACATCAATATTAGTTTTTTCGCCACAAACAAATCTGGACCGCCACAAATAAATTTGGTACAACCTGCCCAAGAACAGACATGCAGTGACAGGGTAAACGGAACAACAAGACACTCGTTTTGGCAACAAACATCAATATTAGTTTTTTGGCCACAAACAAATGTGGACCGCCACAGATACTCACTCAGTGAATAATGTTAAATGTAATATCCGGGCCTTGCTGACATATTTGAACGGACTTTTTAGATGTCTGTTATGCAACACGACCTCTCAAGTGAGCCCGGATGTTTCCAGTACTTTCTACCTGCAGTCCAGGGCTTTCTTTAGCGTGTACCTGCACATACTTAGCCGTATAGGAAGTCTATAAATACAGGCCTGCAGGCGCAAGGTGTGTATACATTTTTCATGGGCTTCCTCCCATCTACCTTTTCAGGCTGCCCACATTAGGACCCAATCAGGCCGTCCACCGCAGAGCACTCGCCAAGTCTCCATGGAGACGTCATGTGTGCTGACTCAAACGCGCCTTTATATTCCTGCTCATAAAAATAGCAGAAAAAGAAGAAGGCCATTAAGGCCAATTACCCTCATTTTTGTCCCAGCAGCACTCGAACGCAACACAATTCACTCATTTGACCAAAATCTAGTTACTTATTGTTTTACCCAAAGTGCAGGTAAACAAACGACAGAATAATGCATAATAATAATAATAATAATAATAATAATAATAATAATAACAATAACAATAAGACCAACTTTGGTGGTGATTGTTTTACAAACTATGCAGGACTGTATGCAAATTGATAACATGTGTAAACAATAAACATCACACAAAGCACACTGAACGTAAATAAACATAAGCTTACATAATTGTAAATAAACGTAAGCTAACATGAATGCAAATATACAGTATGCAAGGCAACTTCATGAATGTAAATATACTTAAGCTGGCATCATAAATGTAAACAAATGTAAGCTAATATGAATGTAAGCCAACATCATGACTGTAAATAAACGGAAGATACAATTCAGTATGCTGTTTTGCAAGACTCGTGTCACGTGACCTCAAACTTTATTTATTTAAAAAAAAAATTTTTACACTGAAATTATTAAAATTTAGTATGCTGTTTTCAAGACTCGTGTCACGTGACTTCAAACTAGAATTTATTTATTTTTTTAACACTGAAGTTTTTTTACACTGAAATTATAAAAATTCAGTATGCTGTTTTGCAAGACTCGTGTCACGTGACTTCAAACTTGACACCTCATTGGCTGCTTCTGGGACAGGATCGATTGCTTCAGCCTTAATTGACCGAAAGTGAGTCTTACTTTTTGAAGCAGTTTATTTTTTGACACTGAATTCATACACTGATAAAAAAAAAGTTCATAAAATACTTAAAAGGCTAATGACAAGTTCAGAAAAACTCTTAAAAGACTGATGACAAGTTCAGAAAAACACTTAAAAGACTAATGACAAGTTCATAAACACACTTAAAAGGCTAATGACAAGTTCATAAAAACACTTAAAAGACTAATGACAAGTTCATAAAAACACTTAAAAGACTAATGACAAGTTCATAAAAACACTTAAAAGGCTAATGACAAGTTCATAAAAACACTTAAAAGGCTAATGACAAGTTCATAAAAACACTTAAAAGGCTAATGACAAGTTCATAAAAACACTTAAAAGACTAATGACAAGTTCATAAAAGTGCTTAAAAGACTAATGACAAGTTCATAAAAACACTTAAAAGACTAATGACAAGTTCATAAAAACACTTAAAAGACTAATGACAAGTTCATAAAAATACTTTAAAAGACTAATGACAAGTTCATAAAAACACTTAAAAGACTAATGACAAGTTCATAAAAACATTTAAAAGACTGACAAGTTCATAAAAACGCTTAAAAGACTAATGAAAAGTTCATAAACACACTCAAAAGACTAATGACAAGTTCATAAAAACATTTAAAAGGCTAATGACAAGTTCATAAAAACGCTTAAAAGACTAATGACAAGTTAATTGAAATATCTAAAAGACTGATGGCGAGTTCATAAAAACACTTAAAAAGGCTATTGACAATTTCATAAAAACACTTAAAAGGCTAATGACAAGTTCATAAAAACACTTAAAAGACTAATGACAAGTTCATAAAAACTCTTAAAAGACTAATGATAAGTTCATAAAAGTACTTAAAAGACTAATGACAAGTTCATAAACACACTTAAAAGGCTAATGACAATTTCATAAAAACACTTAAAAGGCTAATGACAATTTCATAAAAACACTTAAAAGGCTAATGACAAGTTCATAAAAACATTTAAAAGGCTAATGACAAGTTCATAAAAACACTTAAAAGGCTAATGACAAGTTCATAAAAACACTTAAAAGGCTAATGACAAGTTCATAAAAACACTTAAAAGGCTAATGACAAGTTCATAAAAACACTTAAAAGACTAATGACAAGTTCATAAAAACACTTAAAAGGCTAATGACAAGTTCATAAAAACACTTAAAAGACTAACGACAAGTTCATAAAAACACTTTAAAAGACTAATGACAAGTTCATAAAAACACTGCAAGACTAATGACAAGTTCATAAAAACGCTAAAAAGACTAATGACAAGTTCATAAAAGTACTTAAAAGACTAATGACAAGTTCATAAAAACACTTCAAGACTATAATATTTATAATATATAAATATTTAATTTTAATTCAATTAAAAATATATTTAATTAATTAAGCAGTTAAATGCTGTAAGCTTAATTTGGGCAATACAACACTAATTTATGGAAACTAAACATTATTACGTTAAAGTATTTAATACAAAATAACTACTACTTCTAACTAATAACTACTACTACTACTAATTTAATACATTTAATTGAATAAAAAATCAATTTAATTAATGAAGCAGTTAAATGCTGTTAGCTAATTTTGGGCAAGACAACACTAATTTATGGAAACAAGACATTAATATAACAACATATTTAATCCTTAAAAAATAACAAATGCTACTACTACTAAAATATTTTAATAAACAATAATACTATTACCCAAAAATGTACAGAATAAACAGTAACACTACTAATACTAATACTGCTAATAAAATACACAATGAATATATACATTTTAAATGAAATATTAACCCAAAAAATATTTAATTTTAATTGAATAAAAAATACATTTAATTAATGAAGCAGGTAAATGCTGTTTGCTAATTTTGGGCAAGACAACACTAATTTATGGAAACAAGACATTAATATCTACACATTTAATTAAAAATATCAAAAGCTACTACAACCACTCCTAAAATATTTTAAGAATAAACAATAATACTGCTACCCAAATATTTATAGAATAAACAGTAACACTACTAATACTAATAATATTAATAAAATACACAATGAATGCAACTACAAATATGTAAAATTAAATATTTAATTTTAATTGAATTAAAAATATATTTAATTAATTAAGCAGTTAAATGCTGTAAGCTTAATTCGGGCAATGCAACACAAATTTATGGAAACAAGACATTAATATAACTACATATTTAATAAAAAATATCAGAAGCTACTAAAACCACTTCTAAAATATTTTAAGAATAAACAATAACAATACTGCCACCCAAAGATTTATAGAATAAACAGTAACACTGCTAATACTAATAATATTAAAATACACAATGAATGCAACTACAAATATATAAAATTAAATATTGAACCAAAATATTTAATTTTAATTCAATTAAAAATATATTTAATTAATTAAGCAGTTAAATGCTGTAAGCTTAATTTGGGCAATAAAACACTAATTTATGGAAACAAGACATTAATATAACTACATATTTAATAAAAAATATCAGAAGCTACTACAACCACTTCTAAAATATTTTAAGAATAAACAATAACAATACTGCCACCCAAAGATTTATAGAATAAACAGTAACACTGCTAATACTAATAATATTAAAATACACAATGAATGCAACTACAAATATGTAAAATTAAATATTGAACCAAAATATTTAATTTTAATTGAATTAAAAATATATTTAATTAATTAAGCAGTTAAATGCTGTAAGCTTAAAGGCCTACTGAAATGAATTTTTTTTATTTAAACGGGGATAGCAGATCTATTCTATGTGTCATACTTGATCATTTCGCGATATTGCCATATTTTTGCTGAAAGGATTTAGTATAGAACAACGACGATAAAGATTGCAACTTTTGGTATCTGATAAAAAAAAGGCTTGCACCTACCGGAAGTAGCGTGACGTAGTCAGTTGAACATATACGCAAAGTTCCCTATTGTTTACAATGATGGCCGCATGAAGTGAGAGAGATTCGGACCGAGAAAGCGACAATTTCCCCATTAATTTGAGCGAGGATGAAAGATTTGTGGATGAGTAAAGTGCAAGTGAAGGACTAGTGGGGAGTTGAAGCTATTCAGATAGGGAAGATGCTGTGAGAGCCGGGGGTGACCTGATATTCAGCTGGGAATGACTACAACAGTAAATAAACACAAGACATATATATACTCTATTAGCCACAACACAACCAGGCTTATATTTAATATGCCACAAATTAATCCTGCATAAAAACACCTGCGTGTTTGTTATGCTAGCTCCTAGCTCCTCTGCTAGCTCCTAGCTCCATAGAACACGCCAATACAATTCAAACACCTGATCAACACACACAATCACTCAGCCCAAAAGACCGTTTACCTAACCCAAGGTTCATAAAGCTTATATATTTTTAAAAAGTTACGTACGTGACGCGCACATACGGTCAAGTTATCGAATGTTTAGCAGCCAAGGCTGCATACTCACGGTACCTGATATTCAGCTGGGAATGACTACAACAGTAAATAAACACAAGACATATATATACTCTATTAGCCACAACACAACCAGGCTTATATTTAATATGCCACAAATTAATCCTGCATAATAACACCTGCGTGTTTGTTATGCTAGCTCCTAGCTCCTCTGCTAGCTCCTAGCTCCATAGAACACGCCAATACAATTCAAACACCCGATCAACACACACAATCACTCAGCCCAAAAGACCGTTCACCTAACCCAAGGTTCATAAAGCTTATATATTTTTAAAAAGTTACGTACGTGACGCGCACTTACGGTACGGTACGTGTTATGCTAGCTCCTAGCTCCTCTGCTAGCTCCTAGCTCCATAGAACACGCCAATACAATTCAAACACATGATCAACACACACAATCACTCAGCCCAAAAGACCGTTCACCTAACCCAAGGTTCATAAAGCTTATATATTTTAAAAAAGTTACGTACATACGCAAAAAAAAGCCAAAGCTGCATACTCACAGTAGCACGTCTGCGTCTTTGTCATCCAAATCAAAGTAATCCTGGTAAGAGTCTGTGTTGTCCCAGTTCTCTACAGGCGTCTGTGTATCCAAATCAAAAGTCCTCCTGGTTAGAGTCTCTGTTATCCGAGTTCTTCCATCTTGACTGCATCTTTCGGGAATGTAAACAAAGAAGCGCCGGCTGTGTACTGTTGTGGCTGACTACGTTCGAAAAATACGTCCATTTCGCACCGACAACTTTCTTCTTTGCTTGCTTGGCTTCCTTCTCCATAATGCAATGAACATGATTGAAACAGATTCACGAACACAGATGTCCAGAATACTGTGGAATTATGAAATGAAAACAGAGCGTTTTCGTATCGGCTTCAATGTGGAAGGCATACCCGTGTTCGTCGGGCTACGTCACACGCATACGTCATCCTCAGAGGCGTTTCGAACCGGAAGTTTAGCGGCAAATTTAAAATGTCACTTTATAAGTTAACCCGGCCGTATTGGCATGTGTTATAATGTTAAGATTTCATCATTGATATATAAACTATCAGACTGCGTGGTCGGTAGTAGTGGGTTTCAGTAGGCCTTTAATTCGGGCAATGCAACACTAATTTATGGAAACAAGACATTAATATAACTACATATTTAATTAAAAATATCAAAAGCTACTACAACCACTCCTAAAATATTTTAAGAATAAACAATAATACTGCTACCCAAATATTTATAGAATAAACAGTAACACTACTAATACTAATAATATTAATAAAATACACAATGAATGCAACTACAAATATGTAAAATTAAATATTAAACCAACAAATATTTAATTTTAATTGAATTAAAAATATATTTAATTAATTAAGCAGTTAAATGCTGTAAGCTTAATTTGGGCAATACAACACTAATTTATGGAAACTAGACATTATTGTTATTACTACTTCTAACTAGTAACTCTTACTACTACCACTAAAATACTTAATCAAGGTTAAAAAAATGCTGCAGGTTGATGACAACCTTTTCAAATGATTTGTGTTTTTCATCCAAAAATAACCTCAGAACATGTTTAATAAATGAAAGCAGTTCAATTAATTAAAAAAATAAATAAACAAAAAGATAAAATATTGAATATATATGTATAAAATGGTTTACTTACTATTATATATATATTTTTTACAAATAGACATAATAAATTAAATAATAAAAAGGATTGTTTCCCCCTTTTTCTTTGATTAAATGAATAAATGTGGAAGTTGTTTTTCACCTTTTAAGCATGGAAATATTAGATATTGCTTTTATTTATCCGGAAACATACGAACAATAAATATTGCCGCGCTTGCTACCGTCTGTACTTTGTATTTTATTTATTTTTTTTTGTATTGTGTGGTATCCTAAGAAGTGTTGGAAATAAAGTTGAGGAAAAAGTCCTGGTGTGCTCCTCCTACTTGCTAAAAAGTGCGCAGGAGGCCAGGATGCCATGCAAGCAGTAATTAACATGCAGCACCAAGCGTGTTGGCGTCCTAAAGGGAAACGTAGGTGTATTAATTCCTTCCTCGCCTCCCAAGTTCAGAGTGAGGGAAAAAAAAAAGGTAGGGCCCCCCCACCCACCTCTCTCCTTTTGAAAAAGCGTATAAAAAAACAAGAACTGTCAGATTGAGTGACGCGCTGGTACGGCGCTTCCCCACAGTACACGCGGCAACGTGGGAAACTGACACTGTCAATTTACGGCAACAAAAGGCTTCCTCAGCAAGAACAACACATCTCGGGGCCCCTGGAGACCAAAAGAGAAATCCTCCCACCCCCACCCAAGGAGAATGTAGGACATTCCCGCACCACAAATAGAAATTTCCCTCACAATTATGGTCTTTTCCATTTATCCCCCGCAGTCAAAAGTTAGTTTAAGTTTCGCACCACCGCGCGCTTGAAACGCCAACTTCCTGCAAGTAAACCACAAACTTTTGCCACCTGAGATTGGACAAGTCTTTGTCTTTGTACGCTCCTGACTAAAAGTTGTGTTGTTGTTGTTTCAGGGGCCGTGTTGTGTTGTGTTGTCGAACTTGCCACCACCTCGTCTGAAAGTCAGGTATGTTCAATTTTCTTCTCTTTTTGATGACTTCTCCTGCTAAATGTTAGGGCCACACCACACCACACCACACCATTCAGTTCTATGATTACTAGGGATGTCCGATAATGGCTTTTTGCCGATATCCGATATGCCGATATTGTCCAACTCTTTAATTACCGATACCGATATCAACCGATATATGCAGTCGTGGAATTAACACATTATTATGCCTAATTTGGACAACCAGGTATGGTGAAGATAAGGTACTTTTTAAAAAATGAATCAAATAAAATAAGATAAATTAAAAACTTTTTCTTGAATAAAAAAGAAAGTAAAACAATAATATTGCAATATTTACTGTACTTGTAAAATTATTACTTTTTTGGAAAATTATTACTTTTTAATGCGAAATGGTGACATTTGTCATATAAAATTCTGACTTTTAGCACAATATTGCCATTTTTTTTTTGTCGGTTTTGTAAAGCTGACATTTTTTTGGTAAAATGATGACTTTTGTCCGTATGAGGGTATGGTCCCAAAAAGGAGGGATTTTTCAAATTGACTGTGTGTCGTTTTAAAAGTGCTACCCCTCTGGTCAACATATGAAATAACAAGTGTGTGTAAAAATTTGAAGTGCTCCCCCTCTGGCCAACATATGTAATAACAAGTGTGTGTAAGAAATTAAAATGTGCCCCCTTTGGCCAAAATTAATTTTAAAAAAATAAAATAAATATGTATATAGAGACATACTGTAGTAACTTGAAGTAAATAATGATTAAAAACCAATTACAAACAAAAAATAAATGAACTAAAAGCAGTTTTTTTCTCACAATGTGTCAATTTTTTTCTTATAAAATTGGGAACAATTTCTCATATTCTTTCTGTTTCTGTAATATTGCAATGTTTACTCGTAAAATTATGACTTTTTTGTGAAAATTATGACTTTTTAATGTAAAATTATTCATTTTTAATGCGAAATGGTGACATTTGTCATATCAAATTCTGACTTTTATCACAATATTGCCATTTTTGTTTTTCTTTTTGTAAAACCGACATTTTTTGAGTAGAATTATGACTTTTGTCATCATTTTGCTTAGTAAAATTCCAATTATTATTATTATTATACTACTGCCAACATTTTTAAGTTTTCTTATAAAATTGTGACTTTTGTCGAGTAAAATGACGACTCTTTTTATAAAATTTTCAACATTTTAAGTAGGGATGTCCGATAATGGCTTTTTGCCGATATCCGATATGCCGATATTGTCCAACTCTTTAATTACCGATACCGATATCAACCGATATATGCAGTCGTGGAATTAACACATTATTATGCCTAATTTGGACAACCAGGTATGGTGAAGATAAGGTACTTTTTAAAAAAATGAATCAAATAAAATAAGATAAATTAAAAACATTTTCTTGAATAAAAAAGAAAGTAAAACAATAATATTGCAATATTTACTGTACTTGTAAAATTATTACTTTTTTGGAAAATGATTACTTTTTAATGCGAAATGGTGACATTTGTCATATAAAATTCTGACTTTTAGCACAATATTGCCATTTTTTTTTTGTTGGTTTTGTAAAACTGACATTTTTTTAGTAAAATGATGACTTTTGTCCGTATGAGGGTATGGTCCCAAAAAGGAGGGATTTTTCAAATTGACTGTGTGTCGTTTTAAAAGTGCTACCCCTCTGGTCAACATATGAAATAACAAGTGTGTGTAAAAATTTGAAGTGCTCCCCCTCTGGCCAACATATGTAATAACAAGTGTGTGTAAGAAATTAAAATGCGCCCCCTTTGGCCAAAATTAATTTAAAAAAAATAAAATAAATATGTATATAGAGACATACTGTAGTAACTTGAAGTTAATAATGATTAAAAACCAATTACAAACAAAAAATAAATGAACTAAAAGCAGTTTTTTTCTCACAATGTGTCAATTTTTTTCTTATAAAATTGGGAACAATTTCTCATATTCTTTCTGTTTCTGTAATATTGCAATGTTTACTTGTAAAATTATGACTTTTTTGTGAAAATTATGACTTTTTAATGTAAAATTATTCATTTTTAATGCGAAATGGTGACATTTGTCATATCAAATTCTGACTTTTATCACAATATTGCCATTTTTGTTTTTGTTTTTGTAAAACCGAAATTTTTTGAGTAGAATTATGACTTTTGTCATAATTTTGCTTAGTAAAATTCCAATTATTATTATTATTATTATACTATTGCCAACATTTTTAAGTTTTCTTATAAAATTGTGACTTTTGTCGAGTAAAATGACGACTCTTTTTATAAAATTTTCAACATTTTAAGTAGGGATGTCCGATAATGGCTTTTTGCCGATATCCGATATTCCGATATTGTCCAACTCTTTAATTACCGATACCGATATCAACCGATACCGATATCAACCGATATATGCAGTCGTGGAATTAACACATTATTATGCCTAATTTGGACAACCAGGTATGGTGAAGATAAGGTACTTTTTAAAAAAATGAATCAAATAAAATAAGATAAATAAATTAAAAACATTTTCTTGAATAAAAAAGAAAGTACAACAATATAAAAACAGTTACATAGAAACTAGTAATTAATGAAAATTTGTAAAATTAACTGTTAAAGGTTAGTACTATTAGTGGAGCAGCAGCACGCACAATCATGTGTGCTTACGGACTGTATCCCTTGCAGACTGTATTGATATATATTGATATATAATGTAGGAAGCAGAATATTAATAACAGAAAGAAACAACCCTTTTGTGTGAATGAGTGTAAATGGGGGAGGGAGGTTTTCTGGGTTGGTGCACTAATTGTAAGTGTATCTTGTGTTTTTTATGTGGATTTAATAAAAAAAAAACGATACTGATAATAAAAAAACAGATACCGATAATTTCCGATATTACATTTTAACGCATTTATCGGCCGATAATATCGGCAGACCGATATTATCGGACATCTCTAATGATTACCTATGGAGGTTAACGTGTGTCTTTATTACAAAAGCTTTTTTTCACACTGAATTTATCTAGCTACAAATTTTTGCTGTTCAATTTTGTGAACTGAATGTTTTTACATCAAATTATGCTGACAATTTAATTGGAAATAAATTCAGTGTTTTTAAAACTCAGTGGGCTGTTTTGCAAGACCCGTGTCACGTGACTTCAAACCTGACACCTCATTGGCTGCTTCTGCCACAGGATCGATTTCTTCAGCCTTAATTGACCGAAAATGAGTCTTGCTTTTTGAAGCAGTACATTTTTATACACTGAATTTTCATACACTGATTTTTATTTTTTTTTTTACACAGAATTTATACAAATTTTGTATGCTGTTTTGCAAGACTCGTGTCACGTGACCTCAAACGTGATTTATTTATTACATTTTTTTACACTGAAATTAATTAAAATTCAGTATGCTGTTTTATAAGACTCGTGTCACGTGACTTCAAACTAGAATGTATTTATTTATTTTTGTAACACTGAATTCTTTTACACTGAAATTATTACAAATCAGTATGCTGTTTTGCAAGACCCGTGTCACGTGACCTCAAACTTGACACCTCATTGGCTGCTTCTGGGACAGGATTGATTGCTTCAGCCTTAATTGACCGAAAGTGAGTCTTGCTTTTTGAAGCAGGAAATTTTTATACACAGATTTTTTTATTTTTTTTACACTGAATTTATAAAAATTCAGTATGCTGTTTTGCAAGACTTGTGTCACGTGACTTCAAACTAGAATGTATTTTTTTATTTTTTTTAAACTGAGTTTTTTTACACTGAAATTATTAAAATTCAGTATGCTGTTTTGCAAGACGCGTGTCACGTGATCTCAAACGCAAACATTTTTTTATTTTATTTTATTTTAAACACAATTTTTTTACACTGAATTTATAAAAATTCTGTATGCTGTTTTGCAAGACTTGTGTCACGTGACTTCAAACTAGAATATTTTTTAATTTTTTTAAAACTGAAAATTCAGTATGCTGTTTTGCAAGACCCGTGTCACGTGACTTCAAACTTGACACCTCATTGGCTGCTTCTGGGACAGGATCGATTGCTTCAGCCTTAATTTTACCGAAAGTGAGTCTTGCTTTTTGAAGCAGTACATTTTTGTACACTGATTATTTATTTTTTTTACACTAAATTTATAAAAATTCAGTATGCTGTTTTGCAAGACTCGTGTCACGTGACTTCAAACTAGAATTTAAAAAAAAAATTTTTTTTAACACTGAATTTTTTTTACACTGAAATTAATAAAACTCAGTATGCTGTTTTGCAAGACCCGTGTCACGTGACTTCAAACCTGACACCTCATTGGCTGCTTCTGGGACAGGATTGATTGCTTCAGCCTTAATTGACCGAAAGTGAGTCTTGCTTTTAGAAACAGTACATTTTTCGACACTGAACTTTCATACACTATTTTTTTTTTTTTTTTACACTGAAGTTATTAAAATTTAGTATGCTGTTTTGCAAGACTCGTGTCACGTGACTTCAAACTTGATTTATTTATTTAAACATTTTTTACACTGAAATTATTAAAATTTAGAATGCTGTTTTGCAATACTCATGTCACGTGACTTCAAACTAGAATTTATTAATTTTTTTAACACCGAATTTTTTTTACACTGAATTTATAAATAATTCAGTATGCTATTTTGCAAGACGCGTGTCACATGAACTCAAACGCAAATTTAAAAAAAAAAAAATTACTTAATTTTTTTTACACTGAAATGATTAAAATTCAGTATGCTGTTTTGCAAGACTCCTGTCATGTGACTTCAAACTTGATTTTTTTTTTTTACACAATTTTTTTACACTGAAATTAATAAAACTCAGTATGTTGTTTTGCAAGACCCGTGTCACATGACTTCAAACCTGACACCTCATTGGCTGCTTCTGGGACAGGATCGATTGCTTCAGCCTTAATTTACCGAAAGTGAGTCTTGCTTTTTGAAGCAGTTAATTTTTATACACTGAATTTTCATTCACTGATTTATTTCTTTTTTTACACTGAATTTATTAAAATTTAGTGTGCTGTTTTGCAAGACTCGTGTCATGTGACTTCAAACTTGATTTATTACATTTTTCTTTACACTGAAATTATTAAAATTCACTATGCTGTTTTGCAAGACTCGTGTCACGTGACTTCAAATTAGGAATTTATTTATTTAATTTTTTAACACTGAAATTATTAAAATTCAGAATGCTGTTTTGCAAGACTCCTGTCACATGACTTCAAAATGGAATTATTTATAAAAAAAAATTTACACAATTTTTTACACTGAAATTAATACAACTCGGTATTCTGTTTTGCAAGACCCGTGTCACGTGACTTCAAACTAGATTTTTTTTTTTTTAACACTGAATTTTTTTTACACTGAATTTATAAAAATTCAGTATGCTATTTTGCAAGACGCGTGTCACATGACCTCAAAAGCTAATTAAAAAAAAAAAATGTACACAATTTTTTTACACTGAAATGATAAAAATTCACTATGCTGTTTTGCAAAACTCGTGTCACGTGACTTCAAATTATAATTTACTTATTAATTTTTTTAACACTGAATTTTTTTTTACACTGAAATTATACAAATTCAGTATGCTGTTTTGCAAGACCCGTGTCACGTGACTTCAAACTACAATTTTTAATAAAAAAAAATTTTTACACAATTTTTTTACACTGAAAATTAATAAAACTCAGTGTGCTGTTTTGCAAGACCCGTGTCACATGACTTCAAACCTGACACCTCATTGGCTGCTTCTGGGACAAAATCGTTGCTTCAGCCTTAATTTTGCCGAAAGTGAGTCTTGCTTTTTGAAGCAATACATTTTTATACATTGATTTTTTATTTTTTTACGCTGAATTTATAAAAATTCAGTATGCTCTTTTGTAAGACTCCTGTCACGTGACTTCAAATTAGAATGTATTTATTTATTTTTTTAACACAGAATTTTTTTACACTGAAATGATTAAAAATCAGTATGCTGTTTTGCAAGACGCGTGTCACGTGACTTCAAACTTGATATTTTTATTTTATTTTTGTACTTATTTTTTTTACACTTTTTTTACACTGAAATTAATAAAACTCAGTGTGCTGTTTTGCAAGACCCGTGTCACATGACTTCAAACCTGACACCTCATTGGCTGCTTCTGGGACAGGATCGATTGCTTTAGCCTTAATTTACCGAAAGTGAGTCTTGCTTTTTGAAGCAGTACATTTTTATACACTGATTTATTTTTTTTTTTAACTGAATTTTTTTCAATGAAATTGTCAGTATAATTTGATGTCGAAAAATTTAGTGTGGGAAAAAAAGCTTTCGTAATAAAGACAAATTAACCTCCATAATAAACTACATTCCTCCATAAAATAAACAGCTGTGATAAATGTCTATATTACTTCAAATAAACTAGGTTTTGTTTCATGAAATGTTACCAAACATTTAATAAAGTCAATCTGTACAGCAGATGTGATCATTTACATCAGGGGTGTCCAAACTTTTTCCACCGAGGGCCGCACACGGAAAAATTAATGCATGCGGGGGCCATTTTGATATTTTTCATTTTCAAAACATAACAAAATATATGGATTTTGTTTGTTTTTTACCTTTTAGGGCTCTCGGGGACCATAAAGGGTCTAAGTCATTAAAATGTTAAAAACAAGTCAAATTATTATTTTTTAAATTTATTTAACGCTTACAGTAAATCTCTACAGTATATCAACTTCAGGTTGATATAAAGTTTAAAAAAACAAAAAGGTTTTATGCCTTTTCTGTCAAGACAACTTAGTTTTTTATAATAAAAGTGAAATATGCAGTATTTGCCCCACTGCCCAAAACATTCAGAAAGCAATGTTTGATGTGAAGTCATTAGAGCCTTAAAAACATCAATAATGCAGGACACCATTGATTTTAATTCATTATTATTTTTGAGTAATCACAGTGAAAAGATAAATAAAATCCCATTAAATATATTTGGGATCCAAAAGGTGCCCCACTCAGAAAGTAATAAATTGTTATTAGTTTTTTTTAACTTTCAACACTTAAGTTACGAGATCAACTTCAGATATATCTGTCCATTTTACGTTTCAACTATTATTTTGTTTGTTTTATGCTCTTTTGTCAAAGAAAATGTTGATGTTTTTGTATGGCAACCACACAATATATGCAATATTTTCCACATAAAACATTTTAAAGTGAAATAATTGGAGCCTTGAATAGGTCAATAATTCTTATCTTATTAATCATTGATTTTTTTTTTTTTTTTGAGCAATGGCAAAAAAAGAAAAATAAAGATAGACCAAAGAAAAAAAAAAAAAGCCTGCAAGGCAGTTTTGTGTCAACATTGCAACTTTTCTAGTTAGATTTCACCTCATTCCACTTTTTTTAATGTTTTTTTAAATTTTTGCAACAGCATTTCCAGAATGTGTGGCGGGCCGGTAAACAATTAGCTGCGGGCTACAAATGGCCCCCGGGCCGCACTTTGGACACCCCTGATCTACATCAACTATATGAAAAAAAAAAAAAATATATATATATATATATGTGTGTGTGTGTATATATGTATGTATATATATATATATATATATATATATATATATATACATATATATATATATATATATATATTAGGGCTGCAACAACTAATCGATTAAAATCGATTATAAAAATAGTTGCCGATTAATTTAGTCATCGATTCGTTAGATCTATGCTATGCGCATGCGCAGAGGCTTTTAAAAAAAAAAAAAAAATTTTTTTTTTTTTTCTTTTTTTTTTTTTTTTAAAATAAACCTTTATTTATAAACTGCAACATGTACAAACAGCTGAGAAACAATAATCAAAATAAGTATGGTGCCAGTATGCTGTTTTTTTTCCAATAAAATACTGGAAAGGATAGAAATGTAGTTTGTCTCTTTTATCCGATTATTAATCGAAGTAATAATCGACAGATTAATCGATTATCAAATTAATCGTTAGTTGCAGCCCTAATATATATATATATATATATATATATATATATATATATATATATATATATATATATATATATATATATATATATATATATATATATATATACACACCTCACCACCACACACACTCACTTCATGCAGTATTGTGTAACATGTGTTGTTTTTACATGTTGTTGTATACTATTGTACAACACCATGCATATTTTATACACTACCGTGAATTTTGGACAGGAGGGTTTAGTGACATTCAAGAGGCATGATTTTTTAATTGTCATCCATTATTTACTGCCCCGCTTTCCTTTTTGTGCTTCGCCAACTTTTCAACCGCTTGGTGTTGTAAAATGTTGTTTGTCTACCTTTTTATTTTATTTTTTAAATTTTTTTATTTTTTTTACACATCAGGAAGTATACCCAGTGTGTGGCATTAAATGCCTCGTTAAGAAATAACGGGGTTAGAAACACAGGAAGTCTACATGTTGCGTGAACTTCAACCTAAAAGAAGAACCAACTGCATAGTACACTCGATAAGTACACTCAGACAAATGGGAAATTGTCACATTTGTGTTAAAGGTGACGCAGCATTATTAGTCATATTTCCTTTCGAGCCCTATATGCTGATTTAGATTGATGATTTTTGAGTACGAGTTGTAGGGGTGCACAAAATCGGAATCGCGATTCTTATTCATCCCGATTTTAAATGGATGTATTTTCAAAATTCAATTAAAAACAAAATTTGTTATTTATATATGTATGTGTGTATGTATGTGGAAGTAGAATTGTCTCACATCAACTTATATATAGAATAGAATAGAAAGTACTTAATTGATCCCTGGGGGAAATTCATATTATATATATATATCAATATGATATTAATACATATGCATATATTAATAAATATACAAATTTGATATACAAATAAATAAATAATTTGTATAAATAAACGCGTATTTGTAAATATATTTTTGAGATTTGAAAATATATACAAATAAAATGTAAAAATATAAAAATGTGACATACAAATAAAAAAATCAAGAATTTGTATAAATGAATGTGATCAAATGTGTTTCAGAGGAAATTGTATATTAGTTAAAGTTAACTATCCCATTACCCTTTTGAGATATGTTTAAATTAATTTTCTTTTCTTAGTTTAATTTTCTTTTTCTTTTTTTGTGAAATAATATTGCCATTGAACACTGAATTTGCCAGTGTACTGTTCTCTGGAGATATGTATGTATATGATGTAGTGTTGTCCCCATAGCAATATTTTGGTACCGGTACCAACATTTTTTTGGTACTTTTCTAAATAAAGGGGACCACAAAAAATGGCATTATTGGCTTTATTTGAACAAAAAAATGTTAGTGTACATGAAACATATGATTATTATTGTCATTTAGTCCTTAAATAAAATAGTCAACATACTAGACAACTTGTCTTTTAGTAGTAAGTAAACAAACAAAGACTCCTAATTAGTCTATGCAGTAACATATTGTGTCATTTATACACCTATTATTTTGTACACATTATAAAGGACAAACTGTATAAATTGATTATTAATCTATTTATTAATCTGCTTATTTTCTGTTTTAACATGTTCTATCTACACTTATGTTAAAATGTAATAATCACTTATTCTGCTCTTCTTTGATACTTTACATTAGTTTTGGATGATACCACACATTTGGGTATCGATGTGATACCAAGTAGTTACAGGATCATACATTGGTCATATTCAAAGTCCTCATGTGTCCAGGGACGTGTTTACTGACTTTATAAACATTATATGAATAAAAAGATGTTGTGATGCCAAAAAAAAATATCGACGTAATCTTAGTAGTATCGACTAGATACGCTATTGTACTTGGTATCATTACAGTGGATGTCAGGTGTAGATCCACCCATGGCGTTTGTTTACATTGTGACACCGGTGAGCTACGGTGTGTAGTGAAGCATGTTTAGCTATTCCTCGTCTTACTTGTAAGAAACTTACTTTATTTGTTGCCATGGAGACAAGGATTAGTGCGGAAGGATGTTAGCCGCTAGCTAGCTAGCCATGTCTTAAAGCACCTCTTCCTGAGGGTGTTTCAGTGTTATAACTTCACTTTTATCTTTACTTTTTACACCAAAATGCGTCCGTTCTCCCTTTTCTGTCTACACGCTGTGTCTGCTTGTAAGTACTCTGTGTGTGTGCGCTGCCGAACATGCTCTTCTGCTGGTAAAACCAGCAATGTCGCGACGTGACGACGACGGGGGTACTTTTCAGAGGCGGTATAGTACCAAATATGATTCATTAGTATCGCGGTACTATACTAGTACCGGTATACGGTACAACCCTAATATGATGTACTACATGTGTGATGTAGAACTGACTATGACATACTCGATAAACAACAACGATACTGTACGCTTCACATTATTGTCACGTGCATCTCAGTTGTAGTTGGAGGCGTGGAAATCGCCATGTGAAATCGCTAATGCTAACCAGTGGCAAATTAGCATCGAGCTAGCGCATTTTGAAAAGTGTCTTACTTTTGAGTCCTTTTTGTATGATTTTTGTCTGCATGGACACTGCTTGAGTCCGTGTTGAGTTCACGTGCAGGTCTGTAGTTCGGGTGGGTGCCTAGAAAAGGACTCAATCCGCTGACAAAAGGGACAAGCGGTAGAAAATGGATGGATGGATGGAGAATAAAATGCTTTGAAAAGCAGCATTTTTCGAGTTTCTTTTTGCTGCCTTTCACGTCTTTTGATAATCCTCCTTTTGAGAATGGCGGCGCAGTCAGGTGGTCATGGTCGGAGCCCACCTGAGACTAGGCGGTGCACGCGCACCACCACCACCACCGCGTCGGTCCCAGTGACCGCAGCAGCGTCTCGCTGGCCAAAGGAGGCTTGTGCGTTCCTGGCCCACGCTGGCTGGCCACGTTCTCGGAGCGGATGAGCGGCCAGGCTGGCGGCCAAAGTGGATTTCAAGAACGCTTTTTGCAGGAGATTGTCCTCGCCTTGATTTTGAATATACTCTCATGTTTTGATGAAATCCTCCCTCTGCCGCTGCTTTATTTCATCCTGGTAAACATCTTTTCATAGACTGTGTAAGAAGAGATGTGATTCATACTCCTAATCTGCTCCTACCTCTCCATCATTCTGCCTTGGATGGCCACCTAAAATACTCTTTCTGACGGCAAACTTCTGCTTCTTAATCACCATCGTGTTTCATGGACTACTTCCATCTCTACACTTCAGTACATACACTACCGTTCAAAAGTTTGGGGGTCACCCAAACAATTTTGTGGAATAGCCTTCATTTCTAAGAACAAGAATAGACTGTGGAGTTTCAGATGAAAGTTCTCTTTTTCTGGCCATTTTCAGCGTTTAATTGAGCCCACAAATGTGATGCTCCAGAAACTCGATCTGCTCAAAGGAAGGTCAGTTTTGTAGCTTCTGTAACGAGCTAAAGTGTTTTCAGATGTGTGAACATGATTGCACAAGGGTTTTCTAATCATCAATTAGCCTTCTGAGCCAATGAGCAAACACATTGTACCATTAGAACACTGGAGTGATAGTTGCTGGAAATGGGCCTCTATACACCTATGTAGATATTGCACCAAAAAGCAGACGTTTGCAGCTAGAATAGTCATTTACCACATTAGCAATGTATAGAGCAGGGGTCACCAACCTTTTTGAAAGCAAGAGCTACTTCTTGGGTAGTGATTAATGCGAAGGGCTACCAGTTTGATACACACTTAAATAAATTGCCAGAAATAGCCAATTTGCTCAATTTACCTTTAACTCTATGTTATTATTAATAATTAATGATATTTACACTTAATTGAACGGTTTAAAAGAGGAGAAAACACGAAAAAAAATGACAATTACATTTTGAAACATAATTTATCTTCAATTTCGACTCTTTAAAATTCAAAATTAAACCGAAAAAAAGAAGAGAAAAACTAGCTAATTCGAATCTTTTTGAAAAAATTTAAAAAATAATTTATGGAACATCATTAATCATTTTTCCTGATCAAGATTAATTTTAGAATTTTGATGACATGTTTTAAATAGGTTAAAATCCAATCTACACTTTGTTAGAATATGTAACAAATTGGACCAAGCTATATTTCTAACAAAGACAAATCATTATTTCTTCTAGATTTTCCAGAACAAAAATTTTAAAAGAAATTCAAAAGACTTTGAAATAAGATTTAAATTTGATTCTACAGATTTTCTAGATTTGCCAGAATAATTTTTTGGAATTTTAATCATAATAAGTTTGAAGAAACATTTCACAAATATTCTTTGTCGAAAAAACAGAAGCTAAAATGAAGAATTAAATTAAAATGTATTTACAATAAAAAACATTTTTTTACTTGAACATCGATTTAAATTGTCAGGAAAGAAGAGGAAAGAATTTAAAAGGTAAAAAGGTATTTAAAAAAAAAAAAATCCTAAAATCATTTTTAAGGTTGTATTTTTTTCTCTAAAATTGTCTTTCTGAAAGCAGACATTTGCAGCTAGAATAGTCATTTACCACATCAGCAATGTATAGAGTGTATTTCTTTAAAGTTAAGACTAGTTTAAAGTTATCTTCATTGAAAAGTACAGTGCTTGTCCTTCAAAAATAAGGACATTTCAACGTGACCCCAAACTGTTGAACGGTAGTGTACATTGTGTACATATACTGTCTACATTGTGTACGTATACTGTCTACATTGTGTACATTGTGTACTAGGGCTGGGCGATGTGGCCTTTTGTTAATATGTGGATATGTTTAGGCCGTGTCACTCACAATACAGCATATATATGTGGATATTTTGCCTTAGCCTTGAATGAACACTTGATGCATATAATCACAGCAGTATGATGATTCTATGTGTCTACATTCAAACATTCTTCATATGCTACTTTTAAACTTTCATGCAGAGAGGGAAATCACAACTAAAAGTGTATTTATGAAACAGTTATTAAGCAGTGGCACAAACATTCATGTCATTTCCAATACAGAAAGTGCAAGATTGTCAGAGACATCTTAAAGGCCTACTGAAATGATTCTATGTGTCATACTTGATCATTTCCCGATATTGCCATATTTTTGCTGAAAGGATTTAGTAGAGAGCATCGACGATAAAGTTTGCAACTTTTGGTCGCTGATAAAAAAAAAAGCCTTGCCTGTAGCGGAAGTAGCGTGACGTCACAGGTTGAAAGGCTCCTCACATTTCCCCATTGTTTACACCAGCAGCGAGAGCGATTCGGACCGAGAAAGCGACGATTACCACATTAATTTGAGCCAGGATGAAAGATTCGTGGGTGAGGAACGTGAGAGTGAAGGATTAGAGTGCAGTGCAGGACGTATCTTTTTTCGCTCTGACCGTAACTTAGGTACAAGCTGGCTCATTGGATTCCACACTCTCTCCTTTTTCTATTGTGGATCACGGATTTGTATTTTAAACCACCTCGGATACTATATCCTCTTGAAAATGAGAGTCGAGAACGCCAAATGGACATTCACAGTGACTTTTATCTCTATGACAATACATCGGCGAAGCACTTTAGCTACGGAGCTAACGTGATAGCATCGGGCTCAAATGCATATAGAAACAAAATAAATAAACCCCTGACTGGAAGGATAGACGGAAGATCAACAATACTACCAAACTCTGGACATGTGAAGACACGGTTAATGCTTTCCAGCCTGGCGAAGCCTAGCAATGCTGTTGCTAACGACGCCATTGAAGCTAACTTAGCTACGGGACCTCACAGAGCTATGCTAAAAACATTAGCTCTCCACCTACGCCAGCCCTCATCTGCTCATCAACACCCGTGCTCACCTGCGTTCCAGCGATCGACGGAGCGACGAAGGACTTCACCCAATCAACGATGCGGTCGGCGGCTAGCGTCGGATAGCGCGTCTGCTATCCAAGTCAAAGTCCTCCTGGTTGTGTTGCTGCAGCCAGCGGCTAATACACCGATCCCACCTACAGCTTTCTTCTTTGCAGTCTTCATTGTTCATTAAACAAATTGCAAAAGATTCACCAACACAGATGTCCAGAATACTGTGGAATTTTGAGATAAAAACAGAGCTTTTTTGTATTGGATTCAATGGTGTCCGAATACTTCCATTTCAACGATTGACGTCACGCGCATACGTCATCATACATAGACGTTTTCAACCGGAAGTTTAGCGGGAAATTTAAAATGTCACTTTATAAGTTAACCCGGCCGTATTGGCATGTGTTGCAATGTTAAGATTTCATCATTGATATATAAACTATCAGACTGCGTGGTCGCTAGTAGTGGCTTTCAGTAGGCCTTTAAAACAAGCTATTTGTGCACTTTTGTGCATGATGACATATCAAAACAACACTCAATTAAAGGTGCACTTTTTGTAGAGAACGCCACTACAATACTTTAAAACAAATAAAGTGCACTTTTGTGCATGATGTCACACAAGATATTTCAATAAGTGTCAAATAAAAATGAGCTGCATAATAGGAAATCAAATCCTTCACTATGTGGTAGGTTCCTGCAGACGTTATCTCCTTCTGTTGTTGACTATTTGTTTCATACAGTGTTGATGTGGAAATGGTTGCCTCTGCATTTTGTGGGTGTGGCACCGGCCGAGATGTTGACATGCGGAGTTTCAAGCACTCTTCATTCTCTAGCGCAGGGGTCACCAACCTTTTTGAAAGCAAGAGCTACTTCTTGGGTAGTGATTAATGCGAAGGGCTACCAGTTTGATACACACTTAAATAAATTGCCAGAAATAGCCAATTTGCTCAATTTACCTTTAACTCTATGTTATTATTAATAATTAATGATATTTACACTTAATTGAACGGTTTAAAAGAGGAGAAAACACGAAACAAATGACAATTAAATTTTGAAACATAGTTTATCTTCAATTTCGACTCTTTAAAATTCAAAATTCAACCGAAAAAAAGAAGAGAAAAACTAGCTAATTCGAATCTTTTCGAAAAAATTTAAAAAAGAATTTATGTAACATCATTAGTCATTTTTCCTGATTAAGATAAATTTTAGAATTTTGATGACATGTTTTAAATAGGTTAAAATCCAATCTACACTTTGTTAGAATATATAACAAATTGGACCAAGCTATATTTCTAACAAAGACAAATCATTATTTCTTCTAGATTTTCCAGAACAAAAATTTTAAAAGAAATTCAAAAGACTTTGAAATAAAATTTAAATTTGATTCTACAGATTTTCTAGATTTGCCAGAATAATTTTTTTGAATTTTAATCATAATAAGTTTGAAGAAATATTTCACAAATATTCTTTGTCGAAAAAACAGAAGCTAAAATGAAGAATTAAATACAAATTTATTTATTATTCTTTACAATAATAAAAAAAAAATTACTTGAACATCGATTTAAATTGTCAGGAAAGAAGAGGAAGGAATTTAAAAGGTAAAAAGGTTTATGTGTTAAAAAATCCTAAAATCATTTTTAAGGTTGTATTTTTTCTCTAAAATTGTCTTTCTGAAAGTTATAAGAAGCAAAGTAAAAAAATTCATGAATTTATTTAAAGAAGTGAAGACCAAGTCTTTAAATATTTTCTTGGATTTTCAAATTCTATTTGAGTTTTGTCTCTCTTAGAATTAAAAATGTCGGGCAAAGCGAGACCAGCTTGCTAGTAAATAAATACAATTTAAAAAATAGAGGCAGCTCACTGGTAAGTGCTGCTATTTGAGCTATTTTTAGAACAGGCCAGCGGGCTACTCATCTGGTCCTTACGGGCTACCTGGTGCCCGCGGGCACCGCGTTGGTGACCCCTGGTCTACAGTGTACATTGTGTACATGTACTGTCTACATTGTGTACGTGTATTGTCTACATTGTGTACATGTACATATACGGTCTACATTGTGTACGTGTATTGTCTACATTGTGTACATGTATGTATATTGTGTACATTTATGTATATTGTGTACATGTACATATACTGTCTACATTGTGTACATGTACGTATACATTCCATTTTTCCTAAGCCCAAATTGTATTTTGCCGGTGTCGCGGGTCAATTAAAAACGGGCTGCTGGCCACAAATGGCCCCCGGGCCACACTTTGGACACCCCTGATGTAGACAATTGTTTTCACCATGTGAAACGCTTTGAGTCTCTTGAGAAAAGCGCTATATAAATACAATGGACTTCCTTGAAACAATTCTTACTTGATGTTCAAAAATAATTGTTTTTAATTTAGTTTAATTGTTTTCCTGTATTTTTACATGTTGTGATTATATTTAATTTTTCACATTCAAGGGGGATCGGGGGGAGGGGTGGTGTTGATTTGAGTGCAACATTCAGGTACTGACAGTTTATTTTACAAAGTTAAGTAAAACACACTTTTATTGCGAACTCAACATTTTGGACGTTTGTTTAATATAAAAACTTTTTTTATTTTTATTTATATTATTATTATTATTTTTACCATTTATTTCACTTTAAGTTGTAATGAGCCATCATTGCACACTCCTTTTTTAAAATGTATTTACATGTTTTGAATATCTAAAAATAATTATGGTATAAATTACTGTGCGCACAACATTTTGGGCATTTGTTAATTTTTTTTTTAAAAAGTGTTTTTTTTTTTATTATCAGTATTGTAGTTATTATTTTTATTATTATTATTATTATTTTACTATTTTAGCCTAAGTTAATATCTAAAATGAGTTAGGTTATTAATTTTGATTGATGATTTTTGTCTATTTTTTCACATTTTCTGAGGGTGTTTGGAGTGCAACATTAAGTGAAGTGAAGTAAATATTTATATAGCGCTTTTCTCTAGGGACTCAAAGCGCTTTACATAGTGAAACCCAATATCTGAGTTACATTTAAACCAGTGGGGGTGGCACTGGGAGCAGGTGGGTAAAGCGTCTTGCCCAAGGACACAACGGCAGTGACTAGGATGGCAGAAGCGGGTATCGAACCTGGAACCCTCAAGTTGCTACCAACCGAGCTATACCGCCCCCCAATTAAGGCACTGACAGTTTATTTCACCTCAAAGTTGAGTTAAATTTCATGAATTTCTCTGTTAAATGGTGATATTTATGGACCCCCCCCCCCAGACCTCCCTTCCTGTCCAGGGTCTTGTCACTCGTCAAAGAGAATCCTCTTTGCATGTTTGAGTAACATAGCTTGGCTTATTTTTACACTTGACGTGTGACTTCAACAGTTAAACATCACTCCAAGATGGCAGCAGTTTGACCCTGAAAAAGAGACATTTTATTCCCATTAGAGTTTATCTAATTGTCTGTGTGTGTGTGTGGGGGGGGGGGGGGGGGGCAAATGGCGTCCATAAAGGATGACGCTAATGAAGTTGTACTTATTTGCTTATTACACGTTGCCTGGAGTGTTTTCCTGTTGAACAAAGAGCTCTGATTGCTCTGTTGTGGCAAGCGCCATCATGGGACGTCTTGCACCTCATTAGCATCACATTTGGATGAGCGAGGCTGGCGTGTCGCTTTTAATACCTTCCTCCGTGTTCCCTCGTCCTCCTCGACTCAACATGGCCCATGTCAGAGTTTACAGTCTTAATGTACTGTACTGACAACTACTGTAAGCCTTCTTTAACCTGTTGCTATAAGGAAGACAGTGCATGATATGCTGCGTGGTACCACCGCCACACTCTGCTGTAGTCCAGAAACAATAATTTTTGAACTGGCTAGTGTTGCCAGCAGTTTTTTTTTTTAGTTTTTTTATTATTATTTATTTTTTTATGTGTTGCTATAAGGAAGACAGTGCATGATATGCTGCATGGTGCCACCACCACACTCTGCTGTAGTCCAGAAACAATTTTTTTAACTTGCTTGTGTTGCCAGCAGTTTTTTAAAAAATTTTGTATTATTATTAAAACATTTGTAATGTGTTGCTATAAGGAAGACAGTGCATGATATGCTGCATGGTACCACCGCCAAACTCTGCTGTTGTCCAGAAACAATAATTTTTTGAACTTGCTTGTGTTGCCAGCAGTTTTTATTTATTTATTATTATTATTTTTTTAATATGTTGCTATAAGGAAGACAGTGCATGATATGCTGCATGGTACCACCACCACACTCTGCTGTAGTCCAGAAACAATAATTTTTGAACTGGCTAGTGTTGCCAGCAGTTTTTTTTTTTAGTTTTTTTATTATTATTTATTTTTTTATGTGTTGCTATAAGGAAGACAGTGCATGATATGCTGCATGGTGCCACCACCACACTCTGCTGTAGTCCAGAAACAATTTTTTTAACTTGCTTGTGTTGCCAGCAGTTTTTTAAAAATTTTTGTATTATTATTAAAACATTTGTAATGTGTTGCTATAAGGAAGACAGTGCATGATATGCTGCATGGTACCACCGCCAAACTCTGCTGTTGTCCAGAAACAATAATTTTTTGAACTTGCTTGTGTTGCCAGCAGTTTTTATTTATTTATTATTATTATTTTTTTAATATGTTGCTATAAGGAAGACAGTGCATGATATGCTGCATGGTACCACCGCCACACTCTGCTGTAGTCCAGAAACAATAATTTTTGAACTTGCTTGTGTTGCCAGCAGTTTCTTTTTTTAGTTTTTTTATTATTATTTATTTTTTTATGTGTTGCTATAAGGAAGACAGTGCATGATATGCTGTGTGGTACCACCGCCAAACTCTGCTGTTGTCCAGAAACAATAATTTTTTTAACTTGCTTGTGTTGCCAGCAGTTTTTATTTATTTATTATTATTTTTTTAATATGTTGCTATAAGGAAGACGGTGCATGATATGCTGCATGGTACCACCGCCATACTCTGCTGTAGTCCAGAAACAATAATTTTTGAACTGGCTAGTGTTGCCAGCAGTTTTTTTTTTTAGTTTTTTTATTATTTATTTTTTTATGTGTTGCTATAAGGAAGACAGTGCATGATATGCTGCGTGGTACCACCACCACACTCTGCTGTAGTCCAGAAACAATAATTTTTGAACTGGCTAGTGTTGCCAGCAGTTTTTTTTTTTAGTTTTTTTATTATTTATTTTTTTATGTGTTGCTATAAGGAAGACCGTGCATGATATGCTGCGTGGTACCACCACCACACTCTGCTGTAGTCCAGAAACAATTTTTTTAACTTGCTTGTGTTGCCAGCAGTTTTTTTTTTAGTTTTTTAATTATTATTATATATTTTTTTATGTGTTGCTATAAGGAAGACAGTGCATGATATGCTGCATGGTACCACCGCCACACTCTGCTGTAGTCCAGAAACAATTTTTTTAACTTGCTTGTGTTGCCAGCAGTTTTTTTTAAAGTTTTTTAATCATTATTATTTATTTTTTAATATGTTGCTATAAGGAAGACAGTGCATGATATGCTGCATGGTACCACCACCACACTGTGCTGTAGTCCAGAAACAATAACTTTTTTAACTTGCTTGTGTTGCCAGCAGTTTTTTTTTTAGTTTTTTTATTATTATTTATTTTTTTATGTGTTGCTATAAGGAAGACAGTGCATGATATGCTGCATGGTGCCACCACCACACTCTGCTGTAGTCCAGAAACAATAATTTTTTTAACTTGCTTGTGTTACCAGCAGTTTCTTTTTTTAGTTTTTTTTATTATTATTTATTTTTTTATGTGTTGCTATAAGGAAGACAGTGCATGATATGCTGCGTGGTACCACCGCCACACTCTGCTGTAGTCCAGAAACAATAATTTTTGAACTGGCTAGTGTTGCCAGCAGTTTTTTTTTGTAGTTTTTTTATTATTTATTTTTTTATGTGTTGCTATAAGGAAGACAGTGCATGATATGCTGTGTGGTACCACCGCCACACTCGGCTGTAGTCCAGAAACAATTTTTTTTAACTTGCTTGTGTTGCCAGCAGTTTTTTTTTAAGTTTTTTAATTATTATTATTTATTTTTTAATATGTTGCTATAAGGAAGACAGTGCATGATATGCTGCATGGTACCACCACCACACTCTGCTGTAGTCCAGAAACAATAACTTTTTTAACTTGCTTGTGTTGCCAGCAGTTTTTTTTTTAGTTTTTTTATTATTATTTATTTTTTTATGTGTTGCTATAAGGAAGACAGTGCATGATATGCTGCATGGTACCACAGCCACACTCTGCTGTAGTCCAGAAACTATTTTTTTAACTTGCTTGTGTTGCCAGCAGTTTATTTATTTATTTATTTTTATTATTATTATTAAAACATTTTTAATGTGTTGCTTTAAGGAAGACAGTGCATGATATGCTGCATGGTACCACCGCCAAACTCTGCTGTAGTCCAGAAACAATAATTTTTTGAACTTCCTTGTGTTGCCAGCAGTTTTTTTAATTGTATTATTATTATTTTTTTAGTATGTTGCTATAAGGAAGACAGTGCATGATATGCTGTGTGGTACCACCGCCACACTCAGCTGTAGTCCAGAAACAATATTTTTTTAACTTGCTTGTGTTGCCAACAGTTTCTTTTTTTAGTTTTTTTATTATTATTTATTTTTTTATGTGTTGCTATAAGGAAGACCGTGCATGATATGCTGCATGGTACCACAGCCACACTCTGCTGTAGTCCAGAAACCATTTTTTTTAACTCGCTTGTGTTGCCAGCAGTTTATTTTTAGTTTTTTTATTATTATTATATATTTTTTTAATGTGTTGCTATAAGGAAGACAGTGCATGATATGCTGCGTGGTACCACCGCCAAACTCTGCTGTTGTCCAGAAACTATAATTTTTTGAACTTGCTTGTGTTGCCAGCAGTTTTTATTTATTTATTATTATTATTATTTTAATATGTTGCTATAAGGAAGACAGTGCATGATATGCTGTGTGGTACCACCGCCACCCTCTGCTGTAGTCCAGAAACAAATTTTTTTAACTTGTTTGTGTTGCCAGCAGTTTTTTTTTTAGTTTTTTTATTATTATTTATTTTTTTATGTGTTGCTATAAGGAAGACAGTGCATGATATGCTGTGTGGTACCACCGTCACACTCTCCTGTAGTCCAGAATTTTTTTTTTTAACTTGCTTGTGTTGCCAGCAGTTTTCAAATTTTATTTGTAATTTTTTTGTTTTTTTTTGTTGATGTGTTGCTATCAGGAAGACAGTGCATGAAATGCTGCGTGGTACCACCACTACGTAGTCAAACAATTATTTATTTTACCTCGCTTGTGTTGCCAGCACTTTTTAGTTTTTCGTTGTGTTGCTATCAGGGAGACAGTGCCTGATATGCAGTTATACCTCAAAAATGTTTGTTTTGACCCGTGTTTTTGCACTGAGGTTTGTTTTGAA
Source organism: Entelurus aequoreus (assembly GCF_033978785.1). Lineage (NCBI taxonomy): Eukaryota > Metazoa > Chordata > Actinopteri > Syngnathiformes > Syngnathidae > Entelurus > Entelurus aequoreus. The sequence goes on along the minus strand of NC_084757.1, from coordinate 2,050,200 downwards.
AGAGTTGCCCCACTCAAAACCCAAGTGGACTTGTGGGATAATGCACACAGCTGAGTGGGGATGATCCTCCCTAAGAAAGTGAGTAAATAAGACTTAGGATGGAGAGATTAGAGGCTGATATGGATACTCTGCAGCGGGGGCAGATAAACAGCCGGAGCTGGGAGTCAATTAAGACTAAAGCCCTCCAAAAACAACTCGTTTAAGTTGGCTGTTCAATTAATCTGCTTTTGGGCTCAGGGAGTCCAAGGAGTGAGCAGGGAGAGACCAAACAACTGCATGGCCCGACCAAAGGCCAACACATTTAGCCAAAGCTGCACAGATGCTCCTAGTTCAAGAACATCTTCAGCACTTTGTTTTCCTTCTGTGTCACTTTTGTTTTTCTACTGTGTCACTTTTGTTTTTCTTTTGTGTGTCACTTTTGTTTTTCTTTTGTGTGTCACTTTTGTTTTTCTTTTGTGTGTCACTTTTGTTTTTCTTTTGTGTGTCACTTTTGTTTTTCTTTTGTGTGTCAGTGCTGACAACCTCCTTCACCCCTGACATGAACGACACATTTGGGACCTTTTAATCCCCACTAATAATTCACATATGGCATGATGGCAAACACTAGTGTGTGTGTGTGTGTGTGTGTGTGTGTGTGTGTGTGTATGTGTGTATGTGTGTATGCATGTATGTGTATGCATGTATGTGTGTGTGTGTGTGTGTGTGTGTGTATATATGTGTATGCATGTATGTGTATGCATGTGTGTGTGTGTGTGTGTGTATATATATGTGTGTGCATGTATATATGTATGTATGTATGTACGGTATATGTGTGTATGTATGTAAAAATGTGTGTGTGTGTGTATATAAATGT
>NC_084757.1:2039347-2046847 GCF_033978785.1 Entelurus aequoreus | reverse complement strand
TTACCTTCTTTTCACCTTCTTTTACTTTCTTGTACCCTTTCTTACCTTCCATTTACCTTCTTTTCACCTTCTTTTACTTTCTTGTACCTTTTGCTACCTTCCATTTACCTTCTTTTCACCTTCTTTTACTTTCTTGTACCTTTTCTGACCTTCAGTTTACCTTCTATACACCTTATTTTAACTTATTGTACCTTTTACTTTATTTTATTTGTTTTTTTCTTACCTTCCATTCATCTTATTTTACCTTGTACCCTTTCGTACCTTCCATTTACCTTCTTTTCACCTTCTTTTACCTTCTTGTACCTTTTCTTGCCTTCCATTTACCTTCTTTTCACCTTCTTTTACATTCTTGTACCTTCCATTGACCTTATTTGAACTTCTTGTACCTTTTCTTAATTTCCATGTACCTGCTATTTACCTTATTTTACCTTCTTGATCCTTTTTCTTTCCCTCCCATTTACTTTCTATTTACTTTATTTTACCTTCTATGTACCTTGTACCTTATTTTACTTTCTTGTTTTATTTTCTTACCTTCCATTTACCTTCTCTGTACCTTTTATTTTAACTTCTTGTACCTTTTACTTTCTTGTACCTTTTCTGACCTTCCATTTTTTATTGTCCCTTTTCTACCTGGCATTTATTTTCTATTTGCCTTCTTTTATCTTCTTGTACCCTTTCTGACCTTCAGTTTACCTTCTATATACCTTATTTTAACTTCTTGTACCTTTTACTTTATTTTACTATCTGGTTTTTTCTTACCTTCCATTCATCTTATTTTACCTTCTTGTACCTTTTCTTACCTTCCATTTACCTACATTTCGCCTTATTTTACTTTCTTGTATCTTTTCTTACCTTCCTTTTACCTTATTTTCGCCTTATTTTACTTTCTTGTATCTTTTCTTACCTTCCATTTACCTTCTTTTCACCTTCTTTTACATTCTTGTACCTTTTCGTACCTTCCATTGACCTTATTTGAACTTCTTGTACCTTTTCTTAATTTCCATGTACCTGCTATTTACCTTATTTTACCTTCTTGATCCTTTTTCTTTACCTCCCATTTACTTTCTATTTACCTTATTTTACCTTCTATGTACATTTTACCTTATTTTACTTTCTTGTTTTATTTTCTTACCTTCCATTTACCTTCTCTGTACCTTATTTTAACTTCTTGTGCCTTTTACTTTTTTGTACCTTTTCTTACCTTCCATTTTTTCTTGTCCCTTTTCTACCAGGCATTTATTTTCTATTCGCCTTCTTGTACCCTTTCTGACCATCAGTTTACCTTCTATATACCTTATTTTAACTTACTGTACATTTTTACTTTATTTTACTATCTTGTTTTTTCTTACCTTCCATTTACCTTATTTTACCTTCCCTTTTCTCAAGACGTACACGTGTATGTACACTTTTGACCACCACTGTATAAGCCAGATTGAATTTAGCACTTAATTGGGGCCAAAAGTTTGTAGAATACGTTCAAAAAGTAGAAACAATGAATGACACGCCCACTTTCACTTCATCCATGACCGTACGAGTCACTCGTCTTTTGATTGGTAGCGGCAACTCGTGTCGGGTTTGTTTGCGGCGCGGATTAAACCTGACTAAACCTGCCAGGCCTGCAGCTATCCACATCTCTCCAAAAATTGTCCAAAATGCGTATCAGTCAAGCAACTTAAAAAAAATAAAAATAAATAAAAATGCACCGCTCTCTCCAGTTGGGTAATAATAAAAATTAAAAAAAGGAGTCAACAAGGCGGTTCATGCAAAGGTCAGCCGGAGCGTGGTGGCGAGGTAGATATCCCGCTGATGCAACGCCGTCTTACAGTCATACAGTACGCTGATGAAACGCAACTAATGACTTTTTTCCTCCCTTTCACATCAAAAAAAAAAGGAAAACTTTGCTGCGGAATCCAAGTCGGCGGCGAGCACCCCAATTGGCGGGCTGAGCCGCCGCTATTGTGCCTGTGAAAAGGGGTAAGCATGAGGAAACCTTGGCCGGCTGTGACATGATCAAGTCTGGGGGGCCTGCAGACGCTCATTGTTATGTATCTGCGCGCGCGGGGAAAAAACGGCTGGCCGAGAAAGTAGCGCTCAAGCTATTCAAGTCGCACCTGAGAGTCGGCACGAAGGGATAAATCTCTCTTGGTCGGGCCCAAAGCTGCGATTGTTAGGCGTCGGCTTGTTCCGACAGATACGGGAGTCATCTGTATTCTGTAAACAAAGTGCTATTGACCACTCGGAAGGGATTACAATGTCCCCGATAGAATAAAAAGGGGATGAAAGCGGGCGTCAGTCCATAGCTGAGATACTTTCATCTCAAGCTAAGTAGCTCAACTTGCTAATTGCTGCTGGCGTCCAACACCAGGTAATGTGTTTGAGTCCAGCCAAAGATGTTGCAGCATATGTTGGAGACTGAGAGCAAATCCTCTTATCCGTGTGTATAGTACAGTACAGTGTAGTACAGTACAGTACAGTGTAGTGTTGTAACTAGAGATGTCCGATAATATCGGCCGGCCGATATTATCGACCGATAAATGCTTTAAAATGTAATATCGGAAATTATCGGTATCGTTTTTTTTATTATCGGTATCGTTTTTAAAAAAATGTTTTTTAATTTTTATTTTTTTATAATTAAATCAACATAAAAAACACAAGATACACTTACAATTAGTGCAGCAACCCAAAAAACCTCCCTCCCCCATTTACACTCATTCACACAAAAGGGTTGTTTCCTTCTGTTATTAATATTCTGGTTCCTACATTATATACCAATATATATCAATACAGTCTGCAAGGGATACAGTCCGTAAGCACACATGATTGTGCGTGCTGCTGCTCCACTAATAGTACTAACCTTTAACAGTTAATTTGACTCATTTTCATTCATTACTAGTTTCTATGTAACTGATTTTATATTGTTTTACTTTCTTTTTTATTCAAGAAAATGTTTTTAATTTATTTATCTTATTTTCTTTTATTAATTTAAAAAAAAAAAAAAGGACCTTATCGTCACCATACCTGGTTGTCCAAATTAGGCATAATAATGTGTTAATTCCACGACTGTATATATCAGTATCGGTTGATATCGGTATCGGTAATTAAAGAGTTGGATAATATCGGAATATCGGATATCGGCAAAAAGCCATTATCGGACATCCCTAGTTGTAACCATACCAATATTTTGGTACCGGTACTAAAATTATTTCGATACTTTTCGGTACTTTTCTAAATAAAGGGGACCACAAAATTTTTTTCATTATTGTCTTTATTTGAACAAAAATGTTAGGGTACATGAGAGATATGTTTATTATTGTACTTCAGTCCTTAAATAGAATAAACGGGGCCACAAAAAAAATGGCATTATTGGCTTTAAGTCATGAAGTAATTATCCATGAGTTTGTTCAGATAAAACACTTCATAATCATATTTTAGGGAAAGTAGTTCAAATTAAGATGTTTCTGGTTGCCATAAATCTCATTACCCTCTATTTACTTTTGAGTTACCCTCTATTCACCTCCTTTTACCTTAAAACACATTTACCTTCCTGTATCTCTTTTTTTAAACCTACCATTCACCTTATTTTACCTTCTTGTACCCTTTCTTACCTTCCATTTACCTTCTTTTCACCTTATTTTACTTTCTTGTACCTTTTCTTACCTTTAATTTACCTTCTTTTCACCTTTTACTTTCTTGTACCCTTTCTTACCTTCAATTTACCTTCTTTTCACCTTATTGTACTTTCTTGTACCTTTTCTTACCTTCCATTTACCTTCTTTTCACTTTATTTTACTTTATTGTACCTTTTCTTACCTTCCATTTACCTTCTTTTCACCTTATTTTACTTTCTTGTACCTTTTCTTACCTTCCATTTACCTTCTTTTACTTTCTTGTACCTTGTCTTACCTTCCATTTACCTTCTGTTCACTTTATTTTACTTTCTTGTACCTTTTCTTACCTTCCATTTACCTTATTTGAACTTATTGTACCTTTTCTTAATTTCCATTTACCTGCTATTTACCTTATTTTACCTTCTTGATCATTTTTTTATTTGAACTTCTAGTACCTTTTAACTTCTTGTACCTTTTACTTTCTTGTACCTTTTCTTACCTTCCATTTTTTCTTGTCCCTTTTCTACCTGGCATTTATTTTCTATTTGCCTTCTTTTACCTTCTTGTACCTTTTCTGACCTTCAATTTACTTTCTATGTACCTTATTTAAACTTCTTGTACCTTTTACCTTATTTTACTATCTTGCTTTATTACCTTCCTTTACCTTATTTCACCTTCCATTTTCTCTTGTCCCTTTTCTACTTTGCATTTATTTGCCATTCACCTTCTTTTACCTTCTTGTGATATGTGAGTGATATCCATCCTGCAATGGCGCCCCATAATACACCTGCTGTGAACCTGTTTTTATATTTTATTTATTTATTTTTTATCGTGTTCTGTTTGTGTTGTGTTTGCTCGGTTCTCGTATTATTTTTAACCCGCCCATTGTACAGCACTTTGGCTACCCCGTGGTAAATTTTAAATGTGCTTTATAAATAAAGTTGATTTGATTTGTACCTTTTCTTTAAAACTTCTTTTAAACTTCCGTTTAGCCTCTATTTGCCTTTTTACTTTCTATTTACCTTCTATTCACCTTCTTTTACCCTCATTACCTTCCATTTATTTTCTTTTACCTTTTTTTTACTTCCTATTTACCTCCTTTACCTTCTATTTACCCTTTAGTCACCTTCTATTCACCTTTAACTTTAAAAAATATATATTTTGTGTACCTTATATTCACCTTTTTTTACCTTTTTACCTTCTTGTACCATTTTGAAACTTCCATTTATACTCTATTTGATATCAAACACTCATTGTGGTACAGCTATATGCTAGTGTTGCTAATGTCATCATTGCCTGGTTGTATATAAACTAAATGGCATCTTTTACATCCGACAAGTGCATAGTTTTGTATTTACTCGCTGCCATAAGTTAATCATTCTGTAGCCTGTGGAGATAAAAGAGAAGGTGCTTTTGTGCGTGTGCTACATCGTTCGCTACCTCGATGAAGGATGCCACTATTTGTGCTTTTTATTTACCTTTTTCCCCCTCCTTGATGTCGCCCGAGTATGATGAAGAATCTTCCGAAGGCAGAAAAGAAAAGTGAAATTAGACATGGTTAGAAATGGACATTGTGATAATGATGACAAAGCAGTAAAGTGGTTTCTCCCATACACTATTTCTATTGAAAGGAGTTCAAAAATAGCACAATATGGATCTCGACCTTGTATTTATTTGCTTCATTTCCTGCCTTGTTGCCACCGTGTCTGTTTGCTCGTGCTCGCATCTACCAAGTCATCTGGGATGTTTGTTTTGCTGATCATCACATGCCAAGAGTTGTGTTTACTGATCCCCTGACTTACGCCTTGTCCTTAGACCAGGGGTCACCAACTTTTTTGAAACCAAGAGCTACTTCTTGGGTACTGATTAATGCGAAGGGCTACCAGTTTGATACACACTTAAATAAATTGCCAGAAATAGCCAATTTGCTCAATTTACCTTTAACTCTATGTTATTATTAATAATTAATGATATCTACACTTAATTGAACGGTTTAAAAGAGGAGAAAACACGAAAAAAAATGACAATTAAATTTTGAAACATAGTTTGTCTTCAATTTCGACTCTTTAAAATTCAAAATTCAACCGAAAAAAAGAAGAGAAAAACTTAAAAAACATCATTAGTAATTTTTCCTGATTAAGATTAATTTTAGAATTTTGATGACATGTTTTAAATAGGTTAAAATCCAATCTACACTTTGTTAGAATATATAGCAAATTGGACCAAGCTATATTTCTAACAAAGACAAATGACTATTTTTTCTAGATTTTCCAGAACAAAAATAAAATTAAAAAAAATATCAAAAGACTTTGAAATAAGATTTAAATTTGATTCTACAGATTTTCTGGATTTGCCAGAATAATTTTTTTGAATTTTAATCATAATAAGTGTGAAGAAATATTTCACGAATATTCTTCGTCGGAAAAATAAAAGCTAAAATGAAGAATTAAATCAAAATCAATTTTTTTACTTGAACATTGATTTAAATTGTCAGGAAAGAAAAGGAAGGAATTTAAAAGGTAAAAAGGTATATGTGTTTAAAAATCCTAAAAATCATTTTTAAGGTTGTATTTTTTCTCTAAAATTGTCTTTCTGAAAGTTATAAGAAGCAAAGGAAAAAAAAATTATGAATTTATTTAAACAAGTGAAGACCAAGTCTTTAAAATATTTTCTTGGATTTTCAAATTCTATTTGAGTTTTGTCTCTCTTAGAATTAAAAATGTCGGGCAAAGCGAGACCAGCTTGCTAGTAAATAAATACAATTGAAAAAATAGAGTCAGCTCACTGGTAAGTGCTGCTATTTGAGCTATTTTTAGAACAGGCCAGCGGGCTACTCATCTGGTCCTTACGGGCTACCTGGTGCCCGCGGGCACCGCGTTGGTGACCCCTGCCTTAGATGGTCCGAGCGCGGCAATGTGGACTCACCATCGCCCCGTGAGGTGCTCAGCAGTACTGCACGGTTATCAAAGCGCGGTCTTGTCTCCATTTCATCTATTTTTTTTCCCCCCCGTGGCTTTGGTCCAGCTCCCGCAGTCCAAAAAGCACTTGGCCGGGACATCGCTGTCATTAATTGTGTTGGACGGAAAATATTTCCCCTCACGAGATGAGCCGGGCGTTGTAATTAAGCCGTTCGCGTTTAGCAGCCATTGCGGAAGTCGTGTCGGCAATCCTGCAGGTAACAATCAAAGTCATCCGCTTGTTACCGTACCACGCTGCGGGGACACGGCCTGTCACATGACACGCTTCACTTGATGCCATGTTTAATCGATGCGGGGCAAGTGGCGCTGGCTTCCAGACAGGCTTTACTCTCCTCGACTTTGCCACAATCCCCCCCCTCCGAAGCCAAAGCGCCGTTTTGCGTATTTGCCACCTATACCCCCCCCCCCCCCCCCCCCCCCCCCCCCCCCCCGCCGCCTGACACACGCAGCTGCGGGGCCAGCGCTGAATAATAGCCCGTCATTGTCATCTCAGGATTAGCACTTGATTTTAATTTCCCAGGCCTCTCGGGGGCAAAAAAAACAACCCACAACAACAACAAAAAAAACAGCCGATTGACATTCTGGGACGCAAAGACCCAACCATGAAGTCCCTTCAAGCCAAACAAGTCAACATGGTTGTTTCAAGTCCAACACAAAGGACTCTGCAGCATCAAAGCCAGAGTTGACTAGTCAATACACGCCAATCCATAAAACCTGCTCAAATACACATTTTGAGGTCAACCCCAACACAAGTATCCATGCTGTACATCAGGGGTGTCCACATTTTATGAGTGAAACTCTTTGCGCAGCATTTACTCATATGCCCTAATGCAGACAACCTTCCCTAGTCATGGTGCAAGAATAAGAAAATCCAACCAACACAAAACCGTCAACAGACGTGGTCACACATGACA
>NC_084757.1:2033266-2035766 GCF_033978785.1 Entelurus aequoreus | reverse complement strand
ATAAATAATAATAATAAAAACAATTTAATAAAAAAAATATATATAAAAAATAAAATAATAAATAAAAATAATAATAACAATAATACAAAAATTAATAAAAATAAAGTGGAACACATTTCTAATCCGGGTATTGTTCACACTCGTAAATGCTCGATCCACTTTGGACACCAGTTTACACTTGGAACCCTGCGGCTTATAAAACGGTGCGGCCAATTTATGGATTTTTCTTGGCCAACAGCCAGCTCGAGTTTAGTTCATCTAAAGTGGGAAAAATAAAAAAATAAATAAAATAAAATACAATAAAAAAATACTAATAAAAAAAAATATATATATATATCAAAAATAAAATTAATAATAATAATAAAAACAATTTAATAAAAAATATATATATCAAAAATAAAATAATAAATAAAAAGAATAATAACAATAATACAAAAATTAATAAAAATAAAGTGGAAAGCATTTCTAATCCGAGTATTGTTCACACTTGTACAGTTTACGCTTGGAACCCTGCGGCTTATAAAACGGTGCGGCCAATTTATGGATTTTTCTAGGCTAACGGCCAAGAAAAATCTAAAGTGGGAAAATTAAATAAATAAATAAATAAAAATAAATCAAATTAAATTAAATTAAATTTAAAAAAAATATTTTTTTAAATATATATAAAAAAAATATATATATTAAAAATAATAATCACAATATTACAAAAATGTATAAAAATAAAGTGGAACGCATTTCTATCCCGAGTATTGTTCACACTTGTAAATACGTGTAAGAGGTACACAATAGTGTATTGGTAGTGTATTGGCCTGCGTGCGTGTAGCTTTAATGCTATCGAGCTGTGTTCGTCTTTAAGAGTGTGTCTCTCTCCAAGAAGTACTATTGTGTACTCGATCCACTTTGGACACCAGTTTACGCTTGGAACCCTGCGGCTTATAAAACGGTGCGGCTAATTCATGGATTTTTGTTTGGCTAACAGCCAGCTCGAGTTTAATTAATCCAAAGTGGGAAAAATAAATAAAAAAATAAATAAAAATAAATAAATTAAATTAAATTAAATAAATAAATAAATAATTTAAAAAATATATATAAAAAATAAAATAAAAATAATAACAATAATACAAAAATTCATAAAAATAAAGTGGAACGCATTTCTATCCCGAGTATTGTTCACACTTGTAAATACGTGTAAGAGGTACACAATAGTGTATTGGTAATGTGTTAGCCTGCTTACGTGTAGCTTTAATGCTATCGAGCTGTGTTCGTCTTTAAGAGTGTGTCTCTCTCCAAGAAGTACTATTGTGTACTCGATCCACTTTGGACACCAGTTTACGCTTGGAACCCTGCGGCTTATAAAACGGTGCGGCCAATTTATGGATTTTTCTTGGCTAACAGCCAGCTTGAGTTTAATTAATCTAAAGTGGGAAAAATAAATAAATAAATAAAAATAAATAAATTAAATTAAATTAATAAATAAATAATTTTAAAAATATATATAAAAAATAAAATAAAAAATAAATAAAAAATAATAACAATAATACAAAAATTCATAAAAATAAAGTGGAACGCATTTCTATCCCGAGTATTGTTCACACTTGTAAATACGTGTAAGAGGTACACAATAGTGTATTGGTAGTGTGTTGGCCTGTGTGCGTGTAGCTTTAAAGCTATCGAGTTGTGTTCGTCTTTAAGAGTGTGTCTCTCCAAGAAGTACTATTGTGTACTCGATCCACTTTGGACACCAGTTTACGCTCGGAACCCCGCGGCTTATAAAACGGTGCGGCCAATTTATGGATTTTTCTCGGCTAACGGCCATCATGTTTGGTAATCGACAAACAGTTTTCATATGACACCGACAGACACGGAAATAGTGTGTTATTGTTTGCGCTTAGGCGCCATCATTTGGTTGAGTTTGCCTTGAACCGGAAGTAAAGCCGTCCATAGCGTTTTTACTCGAAATGATTCTTCATTCAACACTCAAAGCAATGTTTCTATGTTTTACAATACAACTAAAACAATTCATACTTACTAAACCGTGCCATGTGTGACGTCTGCAGAAGTGTTTGCGCGTGCTATCGTAATGTAATCAATCTAGCGTCGTTAGCTTTAGCAAGTATGCTGACACATTAACAACTTACAATGGCATTCTTTTTGTATTGTTTCATAAATTCACCAAAACGTCAGCGTGGAGTTATTGAGTCTGCAGCTAGTGGGTAAATGACGATGACTTCTGTTTTGTTTGATCAGCCGTTTTACTGCCGTATGACAGGCACCGGTTAGAGATAATTAAAGTACAGAGATATCCTGGATGAAAAATAAGAGTTCTCATTCAGTCTGATGGAGCTTGGGAGGTTCTGCCAAGAGAAACCAGCAAAGAGGAATGGGTGAACGTGCCCGAAGATAGGTGTGCCAAGCTTGTGGCATGGTATTCAAAAATACTTGAGGCTGTAATTGCTGCTAAAGGTGCATCATGTTGGGCAAAGCCTGTGAATACGTATAT
>NC_084757.1:1985766-2028266 GCF_033978785.1 Entelurus aequoreus | reverse complement strand
CAGATATGGTCATCAGGTTTGTTTCTTCATGGCATCAGGTGAGCCCCTCACCCCCCTCCCTCCCCCACAATCCCCACTCGTCATCTAATCTTTGTTGACACGACGCCGCCACCACAGTGGACGCTGCAAACAGCAGATGTGGCCGTGTGTGTGTGTGTGTGTGTGTGTGTGTGTGTGTGTGTGTGTGTGTGTGTGTGTGTGTGTGTCAGGATGCACGCCACAGTGTCCGATACAAAAACATGCAAGTCCACTTGATGACTGTTTGACTCCAAAGTATGATGTCAACATTTGAGTGAGTGTTGTGATGCAATACAACATCAGTACATGTCACTAATGACACGTAATCAATGAGTGTGGTCCATTCAATGTTCAATCATTCTCTTTTTCGTCGGAAGGAACCGGAAGTTGCGAAGTTGCGGCATGGACAAAGACTCTCTGGGAGTGACACGCTAACACCCAATCAGGTAACAGTATCAACTGTCAATCAGGTAACAGTATCAACTGTCAATCGGGTGACAGTATCAACTGTCAATCGGGTGACAGTATCAACTGTCAATCGGGTGACAGTATCAACTGTCAATCGGGTGACAGTATCAACTGTCAATCAGGTGACAGTATCAACTGTCAATCAGGTGACAGTATCAACTGTCAATCAGGTGACAGTATCAACTGTCAATCGGGTAACTGTATCAACTGTCAATCAGGTAACAGTATCAACTGTCAATCAGGTAACTGTATCAACTGTCAATCAGGTGACAGTATCAACTGTCAATCGGGTAACTGTATCAACTGTCAATCGGGTAACAGTATCAACTGTCAATCGGGTAACAGTATCAACTGTCAAACAGGTAACAGTATCAACTGTCAATCAGGTAACAGTATCAACTGTCAATCGGATAACAGTATCAACTGTCAATCAGGTAACAGTATCAACTGTTAATCGGGTAACAGTATCAACTGTCAATCGGGTAACTGTATCAACTGTCAATCAGGTGACAGTATCAACTGTCAATCAGGTAACTGTATCAACTGTCAATCGGGTAACTGTATCAACTGTCAATCGGGTAACTGTATCAACTGTCAATAGGGTAACAGTATCAACTGTCAATCGGGTAACAGTATCAACTGTCAATCGGGTAACTGTATCAACTGTCAATCGGGTAACAGTATCAACTGTCAATCGGGTAACAGTATCAACTGTCAATCGGGTAACAGTATCAACTGTCAATCGGGTAACAGTATCAACTGTCAATCGGGTAACAGTATCAACTGTCAATCAGGTAACAGTATCAACTGTCAATCAGGTAACAGTATCAACTGTCAATCAGGTAACAGTATCAACTGTCAATCAGGTAACTGTATCAACTGTCAATCCGGTAACAGTATCAACTGTCAATCATGTAACAGTATCAATCGTCAATCAGGTAACAGTATCAACTGTCAATCGGGTAACAGTATCAACTGTCAATCAGGTAACTGTATCAACTGTCAATCGGGTAACAGTATCAACTGTCAATCGGGTAACTGTATCAACTGTCAATAGGGTAACAGTATCAACTGTCAATCGGGTAACAGTATCAACTGTCAATCGGGTAACAGTATCAACTGTCAATCGGGTAACAGTATCAACTGTCAGACCACAGAACACTTTTCCACTTTGCATAAGTCCATCTTAGATGATCTCGAGCCCAGAGAAGCCGGCGGCGTTTCTGGGTGTTGTTGATAAATGGCTTTGGCTTTGCATAGTAGAGCTTTAACTTGCACTTACAGATGTAGCGACCAACTGTATTTAGTGACAGTGGTTTTCTGAAGTGTTCCTGAGCCCATGTGGTGATATCCTTTACAGATTGATGTCGGTTTTTGATACAGTGCCGTCTGAGGGGTCGAAGGTCACGGTCATTCAATGTTGGTTTCTGGCCATACCGCTTAAGTGCAGTGACAGGATGAAAAGATGAATGCACTTGAGAAGAGGTGAACAATGACAGGATGAAAAGATGAATGCAGTTGAGAAGAGGTGAACAATGACAGGATGAATGCAGTTGAGAAGAGGTGAACAATGACAGGATGAAAAGATGAATGCAGTTGAGAAGAGGTGAACAATGACAGGATGAAAAGACGAATGCAGTTGAGAAGAGGTGAACAATGACAGGATGAAAAGATGAATGCACTTGAGAAGAGGTGAACAATGACAGGATGAAAAGATGAATGCAGTTGAGAAGAGGTGAACAATGACAGGATGAAAAGACGAATGCGGTTGAGAAGAGGTGAACAATGACAGGATGAAAAGATGAATGCGGTTGAGAAGAGGTGAACAATGACAGGATGAAAAGATGAATGCACTTGAGAAGAGGTGAACAATGACAGGATGAAAAGATGAATGCACTTGAGAAGAGGTGAACAATGACAGGATGAAAAGATGAATGCGGTTGAGAAGAGGTGAACAATGACAGGATGAAAAGATGAATGCAGTTGAGAAGAGGTGAACAATGACAGGATGAATGCAGTTGAGAAGAGGTGAACAATGACAGGATGAAAAGATGAATGCACTTGAGAAGAGGTGAACAATGACAGGATGAAAAGATGAATGCACTTGAGAAGAGGTGAACAATGACAGGATGAAAAGATGAATGCGGTTGAGAAGAGGTGAACAATGACAGGATGAAAAGATGAATGCAGTTGAGAAGAGGTGAACAATGACAGGATGAATGCAGTTGAGAAGAGGTGAACAATGACAGGATGAAAAGATGAATGCACTTGAGAAGAGGTGAACAATGACAGGATGAAAAGATGAATGCACTTGAGAAGAGGTGAACAATGACAGGATGAAAAGATGAATGCACTTGAGAAGAGGTGAACAATGACAGGATGAAAAGATGAATGCACTTGAGAAGAGGTGAACAATGACAGGATGAAAAGATGAATGCAGTTGAGAAGAGGTGAACAATGACAGGATGAAAAGATGAATGCACTTGAGAAGAGGTGAACAATGACAGGATGAAAAGATGAATGCACTTGAGAAGAGGTGAACAATGACAGGATGAAAAGATGGATGCACTTGAGAAGAGGTGAACAATGACAGGATGAAAAGATGAATGCACTTGAGAAGAGGTGAACAATGACAGGATGAAAAGATGAATGCGGTTGAGAAGAGGTGAACAATGACAGGATGAAAAGATGAATGCAGTTGAGAAGAGGTGAACAATGACAGGATGAAAAGATGAATGCGGTTGAGAAGAGGTGAACAATGACAGGATGAAAAGATGAATGCAGTTGAGAAGAGGTGAACAATGACAGGATAAAAAGATGAATGCACTTGAGAAGAGGTGAACAATGACAGGATGAAAAGATGAATGCACTTGAGAAGAGGTGAACAATGACAGGATGAAAAGATGAATGCGGTTGAGAAGAGGTGAACAATGACAGGATGAAAAGATGAATGCGGTTGAGAAGAGGTGAACAATGACAGGATGAAAAGATGAATGCACTTGAGAAGAGGTGAACAATGACAGGATGAAAAGATGAATGCGGTTGAGAAGAGGTGAACAATGACAGGATGAAAAGATGAATGCACTTGAGAAGAGGTGAACAATGACAGGATGAAAAGATGAATGCAGTTGAGAAGAGTGGAACAATGACAGGATGAAAAGATGAATGCACTTGAGAAGAGGTGAACAATGACAGGATGAAAAGATGAATGCAGTTGAGAAGAGGTGAACAATGACAGGATGAAAAGATGAATGCACTTGAGAAGAGGTGAACAATGACAGGATGAAAAGATGAATGCACTTGAGAAGAGGTGAACAATGACAGGATGAAAAGATGGATGCACTTGAGAAGAGGTGAACAATGACAGGATGAAAAGATGAATGCACTTGAGAAGAGGTGAACAATGACAGGATGAAAAGATGAATGCGGTTGAGAAGAGGTGAACAATGACAGGATGAAAAGATGAATGCAGTTGAGAAGAGGTGAACAATGACAGGATAAAAAGATGAATGCACTTGAGAAGAGGTGAACAATGACAGGATGAAAAGATGAATGCACTTGAGAAGAGGTGAACAATGACAGGATGAAAAGATGAATGCGGTTGAGAAGAGGTGAACAATGACAGGATGAAAAGATGAATGCACTTGAGAAGAGGTGAACAATGACAGGATGAAAAGATGAATGCAGTTGAGAAGAAGTGAACAATGACAGGATGAAAAGATGAATGCAGTTGAGAAGAGGTGAACAGTGACAGGATGAAAAGATGAATGCACTTGAGAAGAGGTGAACAGTGACAGGATGAAAAGATGAATGCACTTGAGAAGAGGTGAACAATGACAGGATGAAAAGATGAATGCACTTGAGAAGAGGTGAACAATGACAGGATGAAAAGATGAATGCACTTGAGAAGAGGTGAACAATGACAGGATGAAAAGATGAATGCACTTGAGAAGAGGTGAACAATGACAGGATGAAAAGATGAATGCACTTGAGAAGAGGTGAACAATGACAGGATGAAAAGATGAATGCAGTTGAGAAGAAGTGAACAATGACAGGATGAAAAGATGAATGCAGTTGAGAAGAGGTGAACAGTGACAGGATGAAAAGATGAATGCACTTGAGAAGAGGTGAACAGTGACAGGATGAAAAGATGAATGCACTTGAGAAGAGGTGAACAATGACAGGATGAAAAGATGAATGCACTTGAGAAGAGGTGAACAATGACAGGATGAAAAGATGAATGCACTTGAGAAGAGGTGAACAATGACAGGATGAAAAGATGAATGCACTTGAGAAGAGGTGAACAATGACAGGATGAAAAGATGAATGCACTTGAGAAGAGGTGAACAATGACAGGATGAAAAGATGAATGCACTTGAGAAGAGGTGAACAATGACAGGATGAAAAGATGAATGCACTTGAGAAGAGGTGAACAATGACAGGATGAAAAGATGAATGCACTTGAGAAGAGGTGAACAATGACAGGATGAAAAGATGAATGCACTTGAGAAGAGGTGAACAATGACAGGATGAAAAGATGAATGCACTTGAGAAGAGGTGAACAATGACAGGATGAAAAGATGAATGCACTTGAGAAGAGGTGAACAATGACAGGATGAAAAGATGAATGCACTTGAGAAGAGGTGAACAATGACAGGATGAAAAGATGAATGCACTTGAGAAGAGGTGAACAATGACAGGATGAATGTTACTTCCCTTTCTTTGCACTCTCTCAGACAAAGGGCTTTATTCCAACAGCCTCCACAACAAAAACACACGGCCGTTAGTTTGCGCCATCTTTTATTGGATTGAAATGACGCAATTTATTAAAAAAAAACAGGAATTTGTTGTCATGGCGACACTAAACGAGTGATTACAGCTGCTTAGGCGACTCGCTTTCAGCAAAACAATGAGAGGATTGCTTGGATCAGTCACACTATCCTTTCACCATCTTCCTCTGTCTGTGTGTGTGTGTGTGTGTGTGTGTGTGTGTGTGTGTGTGTGTGTGTGTGTGTGTGTGTGTGTGTGTGTGTGTGTGTGTGTGTGTGTGTGTGTGTGTGTGTGTGTGTGTGTGTGTGTGTGTGTGTCTGTGTGTGTGTGTGTGTGTGTGTGTGTGTGTACACGACATAGCGTGTGTCCAGAATCAAACCTATGTTAAGATTGTGTTCAACGCACGCATTACCACTTTTTAGTGGATTTATGGGACTCCATATGGCCCAGACCTACTTTGTGTAACAATAACAACAACATTATTACTAGCATCTTTTTTATTTTACTCTCTTCCTGACGGAGTCTACTACCTCTGAACATACTTCAACGCAACTTTGTAGGAAGTCAAGTGCTCGCAGTATATTTGTGTTTACCGTAGGGCTCACACCTTCCATATGTATCCCGGATAGGGTATGTACGGTATACCGGTACTAGTATAGCAGGGGTCACCAACCTTTTTGAAAGCAAGAACTACTTCTTGGGTACTGATTAATGCGAAGGGCTACCAGTTTGATACACACTTAAATAAATTGCCAGAAATAGCCAATTTTCTCAATTTACCTTTAACTCTATGTTATTATTAATAATTAATGATATTTACACTTAATTGAGCGGTTTAAAAGAGGAGAAAACACAAAAAAAAATGACAATTAAATTTTGAAACATAGTTTATCTTCAATTTCGACTCTTTAAAATTCAAAATTCAACCGAAAAAAAGAAGAGAAAAACTTAAAAAAATAATTTATGGAACATCATTAGTAATTTTTCCTGATTAAGATTAATTTTAGAATTTTGATGACATGTTTTAAGTAGGTTAAAATCCAATCTACACTTTGTTAGAATATATAACAAATTGGACTAAGCTATATTTCTAACAAAGACAAATCATTATTTCTTCTAGATTTTCCAGAACAAAAATTTTAAAATAAATTCAAAAGACTTTAAAATAAGATTTAAATTTGATTCTACAGATTTTCTGGATTTGCCAGAATAATTTTTTAGAATTTTAATCATAATAAGTTTGAAGAAATATTTCACAAATATTCTTCATCGACAAAACAGAAGCTAAAATGAAGAATTAAATTAAAATGTATTATTCTTTACAATAAAAAATAAAAAAATTACTTGAACATTGATTTAAATTGTCAGGAAAGAAGAGGAAGGAATCTAAAAGGTAAAAAGGTATATGTGTTTAAAAATCCTAAAATCATTTTTAAGGTTGTATTTTTTCTCTAAAATTGTCTTTATGAAAGTTATAAGAAGCAAAGTAAAAGAATTCATGAATTTATTTAAACAAGTGAAGACCAAGTCTTTAAAATATTTTCTTGGATTTTCAAATTCTATTTGAGTTTTGTCTCTCTTAGAATTAAAAATGTCGGGCAAAGCGAGACCAGCTTGCTAGTAAATAAATACAATTTAAAAAATAGAGGCAGCTCACTGGTAAGTGCTGCTATTTGAGCTATTTTTAGAACAGGCCATCGGGCTACTCATCTGGTCCTTACGGGCTACCTGGTGCCCGCGGGCACCGCGTTGGTGACCCCTGTAGTATAGTATCGCGGTACTATTGAATCAAAAATGGTACTATACTCTGTTTGAAAAGTACCAGTTCCCCATATTATTATTATTATTATTATTATTATTTAAAGGCATGACGGCACATCGTATACCGGTACTAGTATAGTACCGCCATACTAATAAATCATATTCAGTACTATACCACCTCCAAAAAAGTACCAGTCCCACCCTTTTTTTTTTTAACAGGCATGACATCGTGACATTTCTGGTTTTACTAGCAGAGGAGCATGTTGGGCAGCGCACACACACAGAGTACTTACAAGCAGACACAGTGTGTAGACAGAAAAGGGAGAAAGGGCGCATTTTGGCGTAAAAAGTGACGATAAAGGTGAAGTTATAACACTGAGACACCCTCAGGAAGAGGTGCTTTAAGACATGGCTAGCTAGCTAGCGGCTAACGTCCCTCCGCAGTGTTTTAGCTACTTCTAAATCACTAATCCTCGCCTCCATGGCGACGAATAAAGTACGATTCTTACAAGTATTATTATCACTGGAGGACGAGAAACATGCTTCACTACACACCGTAGGAGGAGACAATAGCTGACCGCTAACACAAGCTAACAACTTGATTCTTAGCAAGAGAAAGTTAAGAAAATGTGGATAAAAGAGGAATAGTCACCTGGACAATTTGTTTTTTTTCCAAAACGGACCGTAGTCAGACCATTTTGGTCTGTAGATGATGCAAAACCGGTAATACCACACCACCCGAGCTCACCCTTTAGAGCACAGCTGTAACTTCCCGGCACTAAACCTGCAGAAAATAGTTGTTCCCAGGTTTCTCTATGTTTACATTTTGCACTATTTTCTTACACTTTATGAATAATTTCTTACATGTTCCTTATCTTTGCACCTTCATTTTAAGAGCTTGTTGTTAAGTGTTGAAATTTTAGCGGTGGGAACCTTTGGGCACCTCAAGATTCGATTCGATTCAAATTCTTCGGGTGATGATTCGATTCAGAACCGATTCAACTTGATTGGCGTGGTAACTTTTTGATCAAACATTTTCAAAACAGGATATAAAGGCTTAAGAAATCCACAAAGCCATTGAGAAGACATGCAAATATAATACTTATTCAATGCAACACACACACACAAAAAAAATAATAATGATAATAAAAGCAATAGGATCAATAATAATAATCATAATAATCATAAAATTAATTCTTAAAAATAATTTGCAAAAAAATGTTATTTTTTGAAAATTATGAATCGATTTAGAATCGGAATGAATAAAACTCGCATGTTTCTTCAACTGTCAATAAAATTAAAGTGCAAATAAAAATAGTTCAGGCTGATTACAAAAATAAATTCTAATCAAATATCCTCTAAAAAGGGACTAAATTATTAAATTATTATATAATATATACATATTATTATTATTATACTAATACTAAATGTTTTTTAAATAAACTGTCAATAAGTTTAAGTACACATGAAAACACAGCTTCTACACTTTAGTCGTCATTTTTGCGCTCAAAAAACTTGAGATTTTTTTAAAATTATGAATCGATTTAGAATCTAAATAAATACAAATGTTTCTTCAACTGTCAATAAAATTAAAGTGCAAATAAAAATAGTTCAGGTTGATTCCAATAATTTATTCTAATCAAATATCCTCTAAAAAGGGACTAAATTATTAAATTATGATATAATATATACATATTATTGTTATACTAATACTAGATGTTTTTTAAATAAACTGTCAATAAGTTGAAGTACAAATGAAAATACAACTTCTCCACTTTAGTCGTAATTTTTGCGCTCAAAATATTTGATTTTTTGAAAATTATGAATCGATTTGGAATCGAAATAAATAAAACTGTTTCTTTAACTGTCAATAAAATTAAAGAGCAAATAAAAATAGTTCAAGCTGATTACAAAAATGTATTTTAATCAAATATCCTCTAAAAAGGGACTAAATTATTAAATTATGATATAATATATACATATTATTATTATACTAATACTAGATGTTTTTTAAATAAACTGTCAATAAGTTGAAGTACAAATGAAAATACAACTTCTCCACTTTAGTCGTCATTTTTGCGCTAAAAAAACTTTACATTTTTTGAAAATTATAAATAGATTTAGAATCGGAATAAATACAAATGTTTCTTCCACTGTCAATAAAATTAAAGTGCAAATAAAAAGAGTTCAGGCTGATTACAAAAATAAATTTTAATCAAATATCCTCTAAAAAGGGACTAAATTATAAAATTATTATATAATATATATATTATTATTATACTAATACTAGATGTTTTTTAAATAAATTGTTAATAAGTTGAAGTACAAATGAAAATACAACTTCTCCACTTTAGTCGTCATTTTTGCGCTAAAAAAACTTTACATTTTTTGAAAATTATAAATAGATTTAGAATCGGAATAAATACAAATGTTTCTTCCACTGTCAATAAAATTAAAGTGCAAATAAAAATAGTTCAGGCTGATTACAAAAATAAATTCTAATCAAATATCCTCTAAAAAGGGACTAAATTATAAAATTATTATATAATATATATATTATTATTATTATACTAATACTAGATGTTTTTTAAATAAACTGTCAATAAGTTGAAGTACAAATGAAAATACAACTTCTCCACTTTAGTTGTCATTTTTGCGCTAAAAAAACTTTACATTTTTTGAAAATTATAAATAGATTTAGAATCGGAATAAATACAAATGTTTCTTCCACTGTCAATAAAATTAAAGTGCAAATAAAAATAGTTCAGGCTGATTACAAAAATAAATTCTAATCAAATATCCTCTAAAAAGGGACTAAATTATAAAATTATTATATAATATATATATTATTATTATTATACTAATACTAGATGTTTTTTAAATAAGCTGTCAATAAGTTGAAGTACAAATGAAAATACAACTTCTCCACTTTAGTCGTCATTTTTGCGCTAAAAAAACTTTACATTTTTTGAAAATTATAAATAGATTTAGAATCGGAATAAATACAAATGTTTCTTCCACTGTCAATAAAATTAAAGTGCAAATAAAAATAGTTCAGGCTGATTACAAAAATAAATTCTAATCAAATATCCTCTAAAAAGGGACTAAATTATAAAATCAATATATAATATATATATTATTATTATTATACTAATACTAGATGTTTTTTTAAATAAACTGTTAATAAGTTGAAGTACAAATGAAAATACAGCTTTTCCACTTTAGTCGTCATTTTTGCGCTCAAAAAACTTTACATTTTTTGAAAATTATAAATAGATTTAGAATCGGAATAAATACAAATGTTTCTTCCACTGTCAATAAAATTAAAGTGCAAATAAAAATAGTTCAGGCTGATTACAAAAATAAATTCTAATCAAATATCCTCTAAAAAGGGACTAAATTATAATATTATTATATATATATATTATTATTATTATACTAATACTAGATGTTTTTTTTTAAATAAACTGTTAAGTTGAAGTACAAATGAAAATACAGCTTTTCCACTTTAGTCGTCATTTTTGCGCTCAAAAAACTTTACATTTTTTGAAAATTATAAATAGATTTAGAATCGGAATAAATACAAATGTTTCTTCCACTGTCAATAAAATTAAAGTGCAAATAAAAATAGTTCAGGCTGATTACAAAAATAAATTCTAATCAAATATCCTCTAAAAAGGGACTAAATTATTATATAATATATACATAATATTATTATACTAATACTTGATATTTTTTAAATAAACTGTTAATAAGTTGAAGTACACATGAAAACACAGCTTCTCCACTTTAGTCGTCATTTTTGCGCTCAAAAAACTTGAGTTTTTTTTGAAAATGATGAATCGATTTAGAATCGGAATAAATAAAAATCGCAATTTTGATTTTTTTTTTTTTGAGCACCCCCAAAGAAATTCTCAGCCTTTTAAGGAACACTCCAAACAATAAAGTCACAAAATCACAAGTTGATTCAACGTCATAAAAAAAAATTCATAAAAAAATATCCCAACTTTTGCTGCAGCTTTCTGAAAAAGACGCAGAGAATTCAAGCATTTTTAGGTGGATAAAAATGAAATAAAAATGAAATAAAAATGAAATAAAAATGAAATAAAAATGGCGGCGGGACTGAATATTGTTAATACAAAGTACAAATGCTACGACGTCAATACCGGCTGACTCGGCGGGTAATTTGCTGCGTCACTTCCCGTCACGCCAAAAGAAAGTGGCTCTTGATGAATCGGCGGCGGCGGCGAGGCCAGGATGCCGCGCTCCCGCCCAAGGCCGCCTTCTGAGGAGGAGCAGATAAGTGGAGGTTTTCCTCCAAACAAAATAGGTCATTCTCTTTCAGCTGCAATTAAACGCCGCGGGCTGGAAGAAGCAAATAAAACAGGCAGCAGCTGCGTAGCATGATGAAAAATTAAGCATAAGGCGTAACGGACGTCGTGTTCACGTGCAGACGTGGGAATGTATGCGAGGGCTTTTCGACGTTTGCAAGATTGTGCGTGCGTAGAAAGTAGGTCATGTGTTGGGAAGTGACACATCCCCCTGCAAACAGATATTTGAAAATCTGGGAGTGCAGAGAGCGCCGCCACGAGCGATCCGGGGGGGAGGGGAGGGGGGGGGGGCAAACATCATAACAACAAACGACTGCACGGATCGCTGGCGTGGAGACGCTCGGCCGCCACGTTATTGACCGCAGCATCAACGTGCGCGCAGGTACCTGATTGGCCCGTCTATACCTCACTGATACACCGGCCACTTCATTAGGCACACCAACCTCACTTTTCCTTCCACATGACATCATTATGCAGGACTTTTCCATTGATAAAATAATTATTGGCATTGGGAATTATTACTGCAAATATTTTCAACATGTAAATTTTACATATTTTTTAATTCTACAATTCTCCCTTTATGATGATCAAATGTTGGTACTTTTTTTTATTTGATTAGACGTAGTCAATTAAAAAATATATTTAACAGTAATAATTATTTATCATTTATTTTGTTTTATAATAGTCAAATTCACCCAATAAATATATAAAATATTTTAAGAATAAAAAATGCTGCCTTTGTTTTGTTTTTTTTAATCCTCATTTTCAAATATTGGGAACATTGCATCAAAATCAAAACAAAAAATCAGAAATATTGCATTCATGTTTTAAAAAGATACCTTCATTTTTTATTGAATTCTTCAAAACTTGGAAAAAAAACTTAAAAATGTACTAAATAAAAAATTACAATTGTACATATTTTTAAATTCTACAATTCTCCCTGTATGATTATCAAATGCTGGTACTTTTTTTTTGTGGATTAGACGTAGTCAATTAAAAAAGGAAATATTAATTTGATTCAATATATTTAACAGTAATAATTATTTATCACTTGTTATTTTGCTGTATAAAAGTCAAATTCACCCAATAAATTTCCATCCATCCATCCATTTCCTACCGCTTGTCCCTTTCAGGGTTATAAAATATTTTAAGAATAAAAAATGCTGCCTTTATTTTTTTTAACCTCATTTTTCAAATATTGGGAACATTACATCAAAAAACTAAACAAAAAACAGAAATATTGTATTAATTTTTTTTAAAGTTACTTTCATTTTTTATTCAATTCTTCAAAACTAAAATGTACTAAATATATATTTTTTTTTACTGTTTTATTATGATTTAAACTAGTTATTTACAAACAATTACATTCCATACTATATATTAAAACAAATTAAATCCACCTTTAAATTATTTACTACACATATTTTAACAGATGTTTGTCAATAAAAAGTAAATATTACATCATAAAAAAAATAATTATTGGCATTGGCAATAGTTACCGCAAATATTTTCAAAATTTACATTTGACATATTTTCAATTCTACAATTCTCCCTTCATGATTATCAAATGTTGGTACTTTTTTTTTGGATTAGACGTAGTCAATTAAAAAAGGAAATATTAATTTGATTCAATATATTTAACAGTATTAATTATTTATCACTTCTTATTTTGTTGTATAAAAGTCAAATTCACCCAATAAATACATAAAATAATTTAAGAATAAAAAATGCTGCCTTTGTTATTTTTTTTTTATCGTCATCTTTCAAATATTGGGAACATTACATTAAAAAACTAAACTAAACAAAAAACATAAATATTCCAAACTTAGAACAAAACTTAGAAATGTACTAAATACTTTTTTTTTTTTTACTGTTTTACTATAACTTAAACTAGTTAATTACAAATAATTACATTCCATATTATACTGTATATTAAAACAAATCAAATTCACCTTTAAATTATTTACTAAACATATTTTAACAAATGTTTGTCAATAAAAAGGTAAATATTACATCATAAAAATAAAAACAATTATTGGCATTGGCAATTATTACCGCGAATATTTTCAAAATTGTAATTTTGCATATATTTTAATTCTACAATTCTACCTTTCTGATTATCAAATGTTGGTACTTTTTTATTTGATTAGACATAGTCAATTAAACAAGGAAATATTAATTTGATTCAAGATATTTAACAGTAATAATTATTTATCACTTCTTATTTTGTTGTATAAAAGTCTAATTCACCCAATAAATATATAAAATATTTTAAGAATAAAAAATGCTGCCTTTGTTATTTTTTTTATCCTCTGTTTTCAAATATTGGGAACATTACATCAAAAAACTAAACTAAAAAAAAACCCAGAAATATTCAAAACTTACAACAAAACTTAAAAATGTACTAAATATATTTTTTTTACTGTTTTACTATAATTTAAACTAGTTAATTACAAATAATCACATTCCATAATATATATTAAAACAAATTAAATACACCTTTAAATTATTTACTACACATATTTTAGCAAATGTTTGTCAATAAAAAGTAAATATTACATCATAAACAAAATAATTATTGGCATTTGCAATTATCACGGCAAATATTTTCAAATTTTTAATTTTACATATTTTTTAATTCTACAATTCTCCCTTTATGATTATCAAATGTTGGTACTTTTTTATTTGATTAGACAGTCAATTAAAAAAGGAAATATTAATTTCATTCAATAAATTTAACAGTAACAAATTATTTATCACTTGTTATTTTGTTGTATGAAAGTCAAACTCACCCAATAAATATATAAAATATTTTAAGAACAAAAAATTCTGCCTTTATTTTTTTTTTATCCTCATTTTTCAAATATTGGTAACATTGCATCAAAAACAAAACTAAACAAAAAATAGAAATATTGCATTCATTTAAAAAAAACGAAACCTTCATTTTGTATTAAATTCTTCAAAACTTAGAAACAAACTTAAAAATTTAATAAATACATTTTTTTTACTGTTTTATTATGAATTAAGCTAGTTAATTACAAACAATTACATTCCATACTATATATTAAAACAAATCAAATCCACCTTTAAATTATTTTACTACACATATTTTAACAAATGTTTGTCAATAAAAAATAAATATTACATCATAAAAAAGAAAATAATTATTGGCATTGGCAATTGTTACCGCAAATATTTTCAAAATTTAATTTTACATATTTTTTAATTCTACAATTTTCCCTTCATGATTATCAAAGGTTGGTACTTTTTTATTTGATTAGACGTAGTCAGTTAAAAAAGAAAATATTCATTTGATTCAATATATTTAACAGTAATAATTATTTATCACTTGTTATTTTGTTGTATAAAAGTCAAATTCACCCAAAAAATACATAAAATATTTTAAGAATAAAAAATGCTGCCTTTGTTTTGTTTTTTTAATCTTCATTTTTCAAATATTGGGAACATTACATCAAAAAAACAAAAACAGAAATATTGCATTCATTTTTTGAAAAGATACCTCCATTTTTTTATAAAAATTTTTAAAACTTAGAAAAAAAATTAAAAATGTACTAAATAAAAACATTTTTTGTACTGTTTTAGTATAATTTAAACTAGTTAATTACAAATAATTACATTCCATACTATATATTAAAACAAATCAAATCCACCTTTAAATTATTTACTACACATATTTTAACAAATGTTTGTCAATAAATAGTAAATATTACATCATAAAAAATAAAATTATTATTGGCATTGGCATTTATTACTGCAAATCTTTTCAAAATTTTAATTTTACATATTTTTTAATTCTACAATTCTCCCTTTATGATTATCAAATGTTGGTACTTTTTTTATTTGATTAGACATAGTCAATTAAAAAAGGAAATATTAATTTGATTCAATATATTTAACAGTAATAATTATATATCACTTGTTATTTTGTTGTATACAAGTCAAATTCACCCAAAAAATACATAAAATATTTTAAGAATAAAAAATGCTGCCTTTGTTTTGTTTTTTATCCTCATCTTTCAAATATTGGGAACATTGCATCAAAAAAACAAACAAACAAAATAACAGAAATATTGCATTAATTTTTTGAAAAGATATCTTTTTTTTATTCAATTCTTCAAAACTTAGAAAAAAAATTAAAAATGTACTAAATAAAAAAAAAATTGTACTGTTTTATTATGATTGGTTAATTACAAATAATTGCATTCCATAGTATATGTTAAAAAAAATCAAATCCACCTTTAAATTATTTACTACACATACAATATTTTAACAAATGTTTGTCAATAAAAAGCAAATATTACATCATAAAAAAGAAAATAATTATTGGCATTGGCAATTGTTACCGCAAATATTTTCAAAATTGTAATTTTACATATTTTTAAAATTCTACAATTCTCCCTTTATGATTATCAAATGTTGGTACTTTTTTATTTGATCAGACCCACATAGCTATTTGTAAAATGTAGTCAATTAAGTATTAATTTGATTCAATATATTGTTGAACATTAATATTTACTTATCACGTATTTTGTTGTATAACAGTCAAATTCCCCCAATAAATATATTAAATATTTTAAGAATAAAAAAATGCTGCCTTTATTATTTTTTTTCATTAATTTTTTTTGGACTGTGTTTTATTATAATTCAGACAAATTATTGAACATTAAAGCTAAACCACTTAAATATTACATAAGTTACTATAAAAATAAAAAGTAGTAGTAACATGTTGAATTGAGAAATGGTATTAAGGAATTCCAGGAATTTCAGGAAAACCGGGAATTTTTCCAGTTCAAAAAACAACTTTGTTTTTTGTCCTGATTAAGAAGAATGTTTTGACGGTGGAACGGTTGAAATGCGTTAAAAAATATGGAAGGAATAGTCGACAGAAAAAAGGGTCCAAAAAGGGTCTGGAAAAAAAGGGAATTCTGTGAATTCCTGGAATTTTTTTTATAACTTGGAAAAATTATGGTTTGAGTTTCCAGGATGAGTGGAGTATGTTGATGTTGTAATGGTTTGAATAGGTTGAAAAATGTGGGAATTGTGGAAGTTAAAAAAATGGACAATTCGTTTTGAATGGGGAAAATGTCCCTGAAAAAGGGGAATTCTTGGAAATCCGGGAATTTTTTTTTTTTTGTTATAGGAGAGCACACCATTTTGAACAGGGTGAATATTTTGAAGTTGGAACAGTTTGAAAATAATAAAATAAAATACAAAAATGTGGAACACTGAAAAATGTTCCATTCATTTCAAAGGGAATTTCATGGAAATTTGGGAATTTCAAGAAAACTTTGGGGAAAATGTTAAAAGACTTGAATGTTGTGAATGAGTCGAAATGGTTGGATGTTGGAATTTTTCAAATCGGTCAAGAAATGATGAAGTAGTAACATGTTGAATTGAGAAATGCTATTAAGGGATTCCAGGAATTTCAGGAAAACCGGGAATTTTTCCAGTTCAAAAAACTACTTTGTTTTACATATGTCAAACATTGGCAGTGTCGGATTTATTCCAGCGGCTTGGTTCTTGTTGTTTGTGGTGATGTCGTAGAAAAATGCAAACGGCAACCTGGACGACAAACAACAAGACGTATTTATTGTGTGTGCACCTACAGCGATGAAGTAGCACTGGTTTTAATATCATCAGAGCACTGGTTTTAATATCATCAGAGCACTGGTTTTAATATCATCAGAGCACTGGTTTCAATATCATCAGAGCACTGGTTTGAACATCATCAGATCCACGCGCTCACCAAACAGCACGGACACTTCTGCAGCGGCCGGGGCCGACGGAGCCTCGGTGACAGATATCGATCTGGGAAATTATTTAGCCGCCGCGCCGGCCTGATTATTTACGAGCGCTTGTGGCGCGAACGCCGGTGATCTACTGAGGCTGACCGGACCGAGTGTGCACTCGCATCAACAACACCCATGAGGCAACAAAGCACTTTGCTTTTTATTTGGCTTTTCTGGTGCCTTTGACATGACCGAGGACAAACATTGTCGCTTTAACGACGTGCTGCAAAAACCTAGCTTCTTTTTACACTTTCATGGTGATTAGTATCGTTACTAAAAACATGTTTAACAGTAATAACGGTCTATTAATAACCCCAAAATAAAAGGAATAACACATGTATTACATGTTTTGATAATATTTTTGTACTTCATTTCATTAATTACAAATATTGGGAATATTACATTAAAGAAAAAAACAGAAATATTACATTAATTTGAAAAAAAGAGGCCTTCATTTTTAATTTAATTCTACAAAACAAAAAAACTAAAATTCAAATGTACTAAATTAAGATTTTCTTACTCATTTTTAATCCAATTCAAACATATTGTACTTTGGTCAATAAAAAATGTAATATTACTTAAAAATCCCACCTTTAATTATTTTATTTTTATATTTTTTATTTAATTTACCAAAACAAAAACAAAAAAATAATTTAGTAAATATAATTTTCCTACTAATTTTTAATCCAATTCAAACATATTGTACTTTGGTCAATAAAAAATGTAATATTACTTAAAAATCCCACCTTTAATTATTTTATTTATTACGATATCAGCAAGTATCGGCCCCAGTTTCGGTCCCATGATGGGTATTGAGACTTTTCTACTGTTTTACTTGTTATCAGTGAACACACAACTTCCTTGGCAGAGGTAATAAAAATACACATAGCTATTAGTAATAAAAATGAAATATTATTTACTTCAATATATTGTTCAACAGTAATAATTATCTATTAATAACCCCAAAAAAAAGCAATAATACATGTATTACATATTTTGATATGTTTATACTTCATTTTATTAATTACAAATATTGGGAACATTATATCAACAAAAAGAGAAATATTACATTAATATATAAAAAAGATGCCTTCATTTTTAATTTAATCCTTCAAAACTTCAAAAAAATTAAATAAAAAGGTAAAAATGTACTAAATAAAGATTTTCCTACAAATTTTTAATCCCATTAAAACATATTGAATTTTGGTCAATAAAAAATGTAATATTACATAAAAATCCCACCTTTAATTGTTTTATTTATTACGATATCAGCAAGTATCGGCCCCTGTTTCTGTCCCATGATGGGTATTTGGACTTTTCTGTTGTTTTACTTGTTATCAGTGAACACACAACTTCCTTGGCAGAGGTAATAAAAATACACATAGCTGTTAGTAGTAAATAAATATGATTTCCTACAATATATTGTTTAACAGTAATAATGATCTATTAATATATAATAACCCAGGAATAATACATGTATTAAATATTTTGATAATATTTTTGTACTACTTTTGTACATTTTTAAAAGACGCCCTAATTTTTTATTTAATTTTCCAAAACTAAAAAAAAATAATGTAGTAAATATAATTTTTGGGCAGCAAAAAATTTAATATTACATAAAAATCCCACCAATTAATAACCAAAAAATAAAAGGAATAATACATGTATTACATATTTTCATAGGTTTATACTTCATTTTATTAATGACAAATATTGGGAACATTATATCAACAAAAACAGAAATATTACATTAATATATAAAAAAAAGACGCCTTCTTTTTTAATTTAATTCTTCAAAACTTAAAAAAAAAAAAAAGGTAAAAATGTACTAAATAAAGATTTTCCTACACATTTTTCATCCAATTCAAACATATTGAACTTTGGTCAATAAAAAATGTAATATTACATAAAAATCCCACCTTAAATTGTTTTATTTATTACGATATCAGCAAGTATCGGCCCCTGTTTCGGCCCCGTGATGGGCAGTTGGACTTTTTTACTGTTTTACTTGTTATCAGTGAACACACAACTTCCTTGGCAGAGGTAATAAAAATACACATAGCTATTAGTAATAAAAATGAAATATTATTTACTTCAATATATTTTTTAACAGTAATAATTACCTATTAATAACCACAAAAAAAAAGTAATAATACTTGTATTGCATATTTTGATATGTTTGTACTTCATTTTATTAATTACAAATATTGGGAACATTATATCAACAAAAACATAAATATTACATTAATCAACAAAAAAAAGACGCCATCATTTTTTATTTAATTCTTCAAAACTTAAAAAAAGAAAAATTAATTGTAAAAATTAATTTTATTAATTACAAATATTGGGAACACTACATCTACAAAAACAGAAATATTATATTAGTTTAAAAAAAAAGACCCCTTAATTTTTTATTTAATTTTCCAAAACAAAAAAAACCAAACATTTAGTAAATATAATTTTCCTACTAATTTTTAATCCAATTCAAACATATTGTACTTTGGTCAATAAAAAATGTAATATTACTTAAAAATCCCACCTTTAATTATTTTATTTATTACGATATCAGCAAGTATCGGCCCCTGTTTCGGTCCCATGATGGGTATTGAGACTTTTTTACTGTTTTACTTGTTATCAGTGAACACACAACTTCCTTGGCAGAGGTAATAAAAATACACATAGCTATTAGTAATAAAAAGGAAATATTATTTGCTACAATACATTGTTCAACAGTAATAATTATCTATTAATAACCCCAAAATAAAAGGAATAATACATGTATTACATATTTTGATAATATTTTTGTACTTCATTTTATTAATTACAAATATTGGGAACATTATTACAGCTACAAAAACAGAAATATTACAATAGTTTTAAAAAAGACGCCCTCATTTTTTATTTAATTTTCCAAAACTAAAAAAAACCTACAAAAATAAATGTAGTAAATATAATTTTCCTATTCAATTTTAATCCAATTCAAACATATTAAACTTTGGGCAGCAAAAAATGTAATATTACATAAAAATCCCACCGATTAATAACCATAAAATAAAAGGAATAATACATGTATTACATATTTTCATATGTTTATACTTCATTTTATTAATTACAAATATTGGGAACATTATATCAACAAAAACAGAAATATTACATTAATATATATAAAAAAAGACGCCTTCTTTTTTAATTGAATTCTTCAAAACTTAAAAAAAAAAGAAGGTAAAAATGTACTAAATAAAGATTTTCCTACTCATTTTTAATCCAATTCAAACATATTGAACTTTGGTCAATAAAAAATGTAATATAACATAAAAATCCCACCTTAAATTGTAAATATTATTTACTTCAATATATTGTTTAACAGTAATAATTAGCTATTAATAACAAAAAAATAAAAGTAATAATACATGTATTGCATATTTTGATAATATGTTTGTACTTCATTGTATTAATTACAAATATTGGGAATATTATATCAACAAAAACAAATATAACAATCAACAAAAAAAAGACATCTTCATTTTTTATTAAATTCTTCAAAACTTAAAAAAAAAAATTTTTAAAAAATGTTTAAATTAATTTTATTAATTACAAATATTGGGAACATTACATCTACAAAAACAGAAATATTACATTAGTTTAAAAAAAAGACGCCTTATTTTTTTATTTAATATTCCAAAACAAAAAAAACCAAACATTTAGTAAATATAATTTTCCTACTAATTTTTAATCCAATTCAAACATATTGAACTTTGGTCATAAAAAATGTGATATTACTTAAAAATCCCACCTTTAGATGTTTTATTTATTACGATATCAGCAAGTATGGGCCCCATGATGGGTATTTGGACATCTCTACTGTTTTACTTGTTATCAGTGAAGAAATAAGTTCCTTGGCAGAGGTAATAAAACAGAAGCTCCTCAGTGGAAGGTGATTCATGTTATATATAGACAACACTCATTTGCTTTTATGTGGAATCAAAGGCAAACAAATCCACTAAACGCCACCTTTTTGTTTTTTACAAAGCACGCCGGGACTCCAGCGAGCTTTCAAGCAATATGTAGATTTTTGTTTTGAACAAACATAATTAGACTTTTTCCCTCACGCTGGAACTCATTTGTGTTGAACAAAGTGCGGTCCTTGACGGGCCGCTCCCGCTCTCGCTCCCGCTCCCGGCGGACGCCGCTGGAAGGAAGCCTTGAGTGAGCAAACTCCCTACTTTCCTGAGATGCGCTCGGATTAGAATAGTCGTCTCCACGGCACCCGTTTTTGTATTCTCAGACACCAGGCGGCCTATAAAAAGCTCCGTCAGGATTCTTGCAAGGTTTCGCTACACGCCTGAAATATCTCGCTTTTTCACCTCCGCAAAACTCCATTTGTGGTCAAACGAAGACGTTTTATTGTTGCGCCGCTACAGAAGACATTTGGATTTCCATCAAACTACGCCTTCTAACTCCATCAGGCAATTCATGAAGGAACTGGTGAGAATGCTGCGATGCTGAAGTTGAACTGAAATGCTGACAGGATGTAGTATGGATGTAAGAATAGTTGGAATTTCCAGGAAAACCCAGAATTTGGTTTGGAACTTAGGAAAGTGTTAGTTTGAATGTCCAGGATGAGCGGAGTGGTTTGAATAGGTTGAAAAATGTGGGAATTTATTTGGAGAAAAAAAAGTGCTTCACTATACAAACTTTTCTATTTGCGAACCCTGCTCGAAAAACCGTCTAGGTTTGTAAATCGAGGTTCCACAGTAATGTATAGTACTTCATATTGTGTTCAAAATGTACAAACCTTCACTAAAATATGGACTTTTGTCCAAGCTGGAACCAATTAATCATATTTACATTGTTTCATTTGGGGTAAAAAAGTGCTTCACTATACAAACGTTTCTATCAAGCGAACCCTGCTAGGTTGGTAAATCGAGGTTCCACTGTACACAGTAATGTATAGTACTTTATATTGTGTTTAAAATGTACAAACCTTCACTAAAATATGGACTTTTGTCCAGGCTGGAACCAATTATTCATATTTACATTGTTTCTTTTGAAAAAAAAAATTGCTTCACTATACAAACTTTTCTATCTACAAACCCTTTACGAGGAAACAACAAAGTTTGTAAATCGAAGTTCCACTGTACACAGTACTACATAGTACCTTATATTGTGTTCAAAGTGTACAAACCTTCACTAAAATATGGACTTTTGTCCAGGCTGGAACCAATTATTCATATTTGCATCGTTTCTTTTAAGGGAAAAAAGTGCTTCACTATACAAACGTTTCTATCAAGCGAACCCTGCTAGGTTTGTAAATCGAGGTTCCACGGCACACAGTACTACATAGTACTTTATATTGTGTTCAAAATGTACAAACCTTCACTAAAATATGGACTTTTATCCAAGCTGGAACCAATTATTCATATTTACATTGTTTCTTTTGAAAAAAAAAATTGCTCCACTATACAAACTTTTCTATCTACAAACCCTTTACGAGGAAACAACAAAGTTTGTAAATCGAAGTTCCACTGTACACAGTACTACATAGTACTTTATATTGTGTTCAAAGTGTACAAACCTTCACTAAAATATGGACTTTTGTCCAGGCTGGAACCAATTATTCATATTTACATTGTTTCTTTTAAGGGAAAAAAGTGCTTCGCTATACAAACGTTTCTATCAAGCGAACCCTGCTAGGTTTGTAAATCGAGGTTCCACGGCACACAGTACTACATAGTACTTTATATTGTGTTCAAAATGTACAAACCTTCACTAAAATATGGACTTTTGTCCAAGCTGGAACCAATTATTCATATTTACATTGTTTCTTTTGGGGGGAAAAAGTGCTTCACTATACAAACGTTTCTATCAAGCGAACCCGGCTAGGTTAGTAAATCGAGGTTTCACTGTACACAGTAATAAATAGTACTTTATATTGTGTTTAAAATGAACAAACCTTCATTAAAATATGGACTTTTGTCCAGGCTGGAACCAATTATTCATATTTACATTGTTTCTTTTAAGGGAAAAAAGTGCTTCACTATACAAACGTTTCTATCAAGCGAACCCTGCTAGGTTTGTAAATCGAGGTTCCACGGCACACAGTACTACATAGTACTTTATATTGTGTTCAAAATGTACAAACCTTCACTAAAATATGGACTTTTGTCCAAGCTGGAACCAATTATTCATATTTACATTGTTTCTTTTGAAAAAAATAATTGCTTCACTATACAAACTTTTCTATCAAGCGAACCCGGCTAGGTTTGTAAATCGAGGTTTCACTGTACACAGTAATAAATAGTACTTTATATTGTGTTTAAAATGAACAAACCTTCACTAAAATATGGACTTTTGTCCAGGCTGGAACCAATTATTCATATTTACATTGTTTCTCTTAAGGAAAAAAGTGCTTCACTATACAAACGTTTCTATCAAGCGAACCCTGCTAGGTTTGTAAATCGAGGTTCCACGGCACACAGTACTACATAGTACTTTATATTGTGTTCAAAATGTACAAACCTTCACTAAAATATGGACTTTTGTCCAAGCTGGAACCAATTATTCATATTTACATTGTTTCTTTTGGGGGGAAAAAGTGCTTCACTATACAAACGTTTCTATCAAGCGAACCCGGCTATGTTTGTAAATCGAGGTTCCACGGCACACAGTACTATATAGTACTTTATATTGTGTTTAAAATGTACAAACCTTCACTAAAATATGGACTTTTGTCCAGGTTGGAACCAATTATTCATATTTATATTGTTTCTTTTGAAAAAAGAAATTGCTTCACTATACAAACTTTTTTTTAATCTACAAACCCTTTTCGAGGAAACAACAAAGTTTGTAAATCGAGGTTCCACTGTACACAGTACTGTCTAGTACTTTATATTGTGTTGAAACCTTCACTAAAATATGGACTTTTGTCCAGGCTGGAACCAATCTTTCATATTTACATTGTTTCTTTTGAAAACATGTGCTTCACTATACAAACTTTTCTATCTACAAACCCTTTTCGATAAGCAACTAAGTTTGTAAATCGATGTTCCACTGTTCACATTACTGTATAGTACTTTATATTGTGTTCAAATTGTATAAACATTCATTAAAATATGGACTTTTGTCCAGGCTGGAACCAATTATTCATATTTACATTGTTTCTTTTGGGGAAAAAATTGCTTCACTATACAAACTTTTCTATCTACAAACCCTTTACGAGGAAACAACAAAGTTTGTAAATCGAGGTTCAACTGCACACAGTACTGTCTAGTACTTTATATTGTGTTGAAACCTTCACTAAAATACGGACTTTTGTCCAGGCTGGAACCAATCTTTCATATTTACATTGTTTCTTTTGAAATCATGTGCTTCACTTTACAAACTTTTCTATCCACAAACCCTTTTCGAGAACCAACTAAGTTTGTAAATCGAGGTTCCACTGTACACAGTACTGTATAGTACTTTATATTGTGTTCAAAGTGTATAAACATTCACTAAAATATGGACTTTTGTCCAGGCTGGAACCAATTATTCATATTGACATTGTTTCTTTTGAAGAAAAAAAAGGAAGTGATTCACTATATAAACTTTTATATTTACAAACCCTTTTCGTGAACCAGCTAAGTTTGTTAATCGAGGTTCCACTGTACTGTACAGTACTTTATATTGTGTTCAAAGTGTACAAACCTTCACTAAAATATGGACTTTTGTCCAGGCTGGAACCAATTATTCATATTTACATTGTTTCTTTTGAAGGAAAAAAAAGGAAGTGATTCACTATACACACTTTTATATTTACAAACCCTTTTCGTGAACCAGCTAAGTTTGTTAATCGAGGTTCCACTGTACTGTATAGTACTTTATATTGTGTTCAAAGTGTACAAACCTTCACTAAAATATGGACTTTTGTCCAGGCTGGAACCAATTATTCATATTTACATTGTTTCTTTTGAAAACATGTGCTTCACTATACAAACTTTTTTTTAAATGAAATATATGAACCCTTTTTGGGAACCAATTAGGTTTGCAAATCGAGGTTTAACTGTACACAGTACTATACAGTACTTTATATTGTGTTCAAAGTGTACAAACCTTACTAAAATATGGACTTTTGTCAAGGCTGGAACCAATTATTCATATTTACATTGTTTCTTTTGGGGATGGTGGGGTGATTCACTATACAAACTTTTTAAATTTACAAACCCTTTTCGCGAACCAGCGAAGTTTGTAAATCGAGGTTCCACTGTACACAGTAATGTATAGTACTTTAAATTGTGTTCAAAGCGTACAAACCTTCACTGAAATATGGACTTTTGTCCAGGCTGGAACCAATTATTCAAATTGACATTGTTTCTTTTGAAGAAAATAAAGGAAGTGATTCACTATACAAACTTTTATATTTACGAACCCTTTTCGGGAACCGACTAAGTTTGTAAATGGAGGTTCCACAGCCCATTTGATTTACAGTTGCCACATGGGATCAGTATCGGTATTGGTATCGGCCGAGTGTGGCGTTTGCCCACTTGTGCTGGCAGCAAAACGTGGTGGCGTGGCTTTAACAGCCGTGGTTTCCGCGACGTGGCCGTGTAAAAAGGAGGATTACGTCTCAGCCTGAAGTGGAAAGTGTTATCAAGTAAAAAAGGCATCTTTCATCTCCGCACTCCACCCCGAAAACAAACAAGAGAGAAATCCTGCGACGGAGCCTTAAGCGAGGAGATAAATACTCCAGAAGATGCCTTTTTCTCTCCGACAAATGGAGTGTGATGGCGCCGCGCTCCCAACAGACCTGATCTTTCAAAAATTCATAAAGGTTAACACAACAGTTTATTCTATGCATCGCAATGAAAGAGGACAAGCGCCCCCCCCCACGGTACACACACACACACACACTTCTGCATCAAACACAAGTGTTAGCGGTGGGCAGGTCGATACATACATATATTATTACTATTGACAGCAGGGTGGTATCAATATTGGATCGATACTGGCATGATGGGATGGATATATTTCAGTACTGTGTTGCATAACAATATAATCAACATTTCTACACATTCAAAGGAAAGACAGTGTTTGTTGTGCCATGCTTAAATGAATTAGATTATTTTTTTCATAATAATTAATCTTTTTTTTGTAATTATTTGTATCAAATTGAATTCATTAATTAATTAATTAAATTATTTTTTTCATAATAATTGACATTTTTTTTAGTAATTGTTTGCATCAAATTGAATTAATTAATTTATGAATTAAATTATTTTGTTCATAATTAATCATTTTTTAGTAATTATTTGTATCAAACTGAATTAATTAATTAATTAAATTATTTTTTTCATAATAATGTATCTTTTTTTTTAGTAATTATTTGTATCAAATTGAATTAATTAATTAAATACAAATGAAAAAAATAAGAAGAAAAAAAGTATTACTATTGACAGCAGGGTGGTATCAATATTGGATCGATACTGGCATGATGGGATGGATATATTTCAGTACTGTGTTGCATAACAATATAATCAACATTTCTACACATTCAAAGGAAAGACAGTGTTTGTTGTGTCATGCTTGAATGAATTAGATTATTATTTTCATAATAATTAATCTTTTTTTTTGTAATTATTTGTATCAAATTGAATTCATTATTTAATGAATTAAATTATTTTTTTCATAATAATTGACATTTTTTTTAGTAATTATTTGTATCAAATTTAATTAATTAATTTATGAATTAAATTGTTTTGTTCATAATTAATCATTTTTTAGTAATTATTTGTATCAAACTGAATTAATTAATTAATTAATTAAATTATTTTTTTCATAATAATTTATCTTTTTTTTTAGTAATTATTTGTATCAAATTGAATTAATTAATTAAATACAAATGAAAAAAATAATAAGAAAAAAGCATTACTATTGACAGCAGGGTGGTATCAATATTGGATCGATACTGGCATTATTTTTTTCATAATAATTCATCTTTTTTTTGTAATATTTGTATCAAATTGAATTATTAATGAATTAAATTATTTTTTTCATAATAATTAATAACTTTTTTTTTTAGTAATTATTTGTATCAAATTCAATTAATTAATTAAATTATTTTTTCCATAATAATTAATACTTTTTTTAGTAATTATTTGTATCCAATTGAATGAATTAATTAATGAATTAAATTATTTTTTTCATAATAATTAATCATTTTTTTTAGTAATTATTTGTATCAAATTGAATTGATTAATTAATTAAATTATTTTTTTCATAATAATTAATCATTTTTTTTAGTAATTATTTGTATCAAATTGAATTAATTAATTAAATACAAGGGGGGAAAAAAGTATTACTATTGACAGCAGGGTGGTATCAATATTGGATCAATACTGGCATGATGGGATGGATATATTTCAGTACGGTGTTGCATAACAATATAATCAACATTTCTACACATTCAAGGGAAAGACAGTGTTTGTTGTGTCATGCTTAAATGAATTAGATTATTTTTTTCATAATAATTCATCTTTTTTTGTAATTATTTGTATCAAATTGAATTAATTAATTAAATTGTTTTTTCATAATAATTAATCTTTTTTTTAGTAATTATTTGTATCAAATTGAATTAATTAATTAATTAATTAAATTATTTTTATCATAATAATCTTTTTTAGTAATTATTTGTATCAAATTGAATTAATTAATTAAATAAAGTGGAAGAAAAAAAAGTATTGCTATTGACAGCAGGGTGGTATCAATATTGGATCGATACTGGCATGATGGGATGGATATATTTCAGTACTGTGTTGCATAACAATACAATCAACATTTCTACACATTCAAGGGAAAGACAGTGTTTGTTGTGTCATGCTTAAATGAACTAAATAATTTTTTTCATAATAATTAATCCTTTTTTTAGTAATTATTTGCATCAAATTTAATTAATTAATTAAATTATTTTTTCATAATAATTAATAATTGTTTTAGTAATTATTTGTTCAAATTGAATTAATTTATGAATTAAATTATTTTTTTCATAATAATTAATCATTTTTAGTAGTTATTTGTATCAAATTGAATTAATTAAATTACTTTTTCATAATTAATAATTTTTTTGTAATTATTTGTAACAAATTGAATTAATTAATTAATTTAATTATTTTTTTCATAATTAACAATTTTTTAGTAATTTTTTGTATCAAATTGAATTAATTAATTAATTAATTAAATTATTTTTTAATAATAATTAATAATTGTTTTAGTAATTATTTATATAAAATTGAATTAATTAATTAATTAAATTATTTTTTTTCATAATAATTAATTTTTTTTTTTTTAGTAATTATTCGAATCAAATTAAATAAATTAATTAAATACAAGTGGGGAAAAAAGAAAAAAAAAAGAAAAAAAAAGTATTCGCCACAGGAGACGAGAACCGGACATGCAGGACACCTCCACAAGCCTGGCGAGAGTGCTTTACCGCTGCCGTCAAAGTGGCGGGAAAGTGTGTGGAACAACTCCCGGCTTTTTGACGAGCGCGAGTCATGCTGTACTATGAACAGTAGATGGCGTGGAAACTCTTGTGTGGAGGGGGGCGTGGCCTGCGGGCCTGCAGCGGAACGGGGTGTGCCAGGACCAGGGATCACCGCAAGGTAAATGAGGTGTCACGTTTTGACGCCTACCCCGAGGCTCACCTGGGCCATCTACGCAACTGTCGCTGACTTCGGGGCCGGTCCTGGCACACCCCGTTCCGCTGCAGGCCCGCAGGCCACACCCCCCTCCACACTGTGAGTCTGAACACACCTGGTCTGCCAGAGAATAAGAAGACGTAGCAGGAGGGACCAGTGTTGCCAACTTAGTGACTTTGTCGCTATATTTAGTAGGGGTGCACAAAAAAATCAATTCACATCCTTAAATCCATTCATAAGGTTAAAAAAATTTATATAAAGAAAATACAAAAATGTATTTTAGACCAAATAATACATTGCAAAAATGGGTTTGAATCCAGAATTTACTCTAAAATAATTGATTTTAGACCAAATAATACATTGCAAAAATGGGTTTGAATCCTACTGTACTATGAACATTAATGGCATCGTTACTCTCATTCTGAACACACCTGGTCTGCCAGAGAATAAGAAGACGTAGCAGGAGGGATTAGTGACTTTGTTGCTATATTTAGTAGGGGTGCACAAAAAAATGTATTCACATTCTTAAATCGATTCATAAGGTTCAAAAATCTATAGAAAGAAAATACAAAATAAATGCATTTTATTTATTTTTTATTTTATTTTTTAAATTTATTTATTTATTTATTTTTTTAAATAAAAATATTTTTTTTTAATTTAAAAAAAAATAAAATTAAAAAAAATTAAAAATTAAAATAAAATAAATGCATTTTAGACCAAATAATACATTGCAAAAATCGGTTTGAATCCAAAATTTACTCTAAAATAATTGATTTTAGACCAAATAATACATTGCAAAAATTGGTTTGAATCCAAAATTTACTCTGAATCAGTCATTAAAAAAAAAGGTGTGCAGAATAACTCCCAGATGTTGAGTAGCGTGAGTCATGATGTACTATGAACAGTAGATGGCATCGTTACTCTCATTCTTAACACACCTGGTCTGCCAGAGAATAAGAAGACGTAGCAGGAGGGACCAGTGTTGCCAACTTAGTGACTTTGTTGCTATATTTAGTAGGGGTGCACAAAAAAATGTATTCACATTCTTAAATCGATTCATAAGGTTCAAAAATCTATAGAAAGAAAATACAAAATAAATGCATTTTATTTATTTTTTATTTTTATTTATTTATTTATTTATTTTATTTATTTATTTTTTTTAAAAATAAAAATAATTGTTTTTAATTTTTTTTTAAATAAATAAATAAAAAAATAATAATAATAAACTAAAATAAATGCATTTTAGACCAAATAATACATTGCAAAAATCGGTTTGAATCCAAAATTTACTTTAAAATAATGTATTTTAGACCAAATAATACATTGCAAAAATGGGTTTGAATCCAAAATTTACTCTGAATCAGTCATTAAAAAAAAAGTGTGCAGAATAACTCCCAGATGTTGAGTAGCGTGAGTCATGATGTACTATGAACAGTAGATGGCATCGTTACTCTCATTCTTAACACACCTCGTCTGCCAGAGAATAAGAAGACATATCAGGAGGGATCAGTGTTGCCAACTTAGTGACTTTGTCGCTATATTTAGTAGGGGTGCACAAAAAAATGTATTCACATCCTTAAATCGATTCATAAGGTTCAAAAATCTATAGAAAGAAAATACAAAATACATGCATTTTATTTTTTTATTTTTTGTTTGTTTTATTTATTTATTTTTATTTAAAAAAAAAATAAAAAAATTTAAAAAAATAAAAAAAATAATAAAATTAAAAATAAAAAAAATCACTTTTTGAAATGATGTTTATAAGCCAACCAGAAAGAGCTTTTCTAACCTGTTTGGAAAATGTTCATACCAAATAATACAGTGAGAGAATCGGGTTGAATTGAGATTCGACTCATTCGAATAGTCACCCAAGGATTCCTTGGGTGACTAAATTTACGATTCACACCCTAAAATAAATGTAGTTTAGACCAAATAATACATTGCAAAAATGGGTTTGAATTCCTACTGGACTATGAACACTAGATGGCATCATTACTCTGATTCTGAACACACCTGGTCTGCCAGAGAATAAGAAGACGTAGCAGGAGGGATCGGTGTTGCCAACTTAGCGACTTTGTCGCTTAGTAGGGGCGCACAAAACAATCGAGTCACATCTGAATCGCGATTCTTCTCAATTGATTCATCGTATTCAAAAATCGATTCCAAAAAATATGTAAATTTAATTATTTTTAAATCACAAGAAGGAGCTTTTCTAACCTGTTTGGAAAATGTTCATACCAAATAATACAGTGAGAGAATCGGGTTGAATTGAGAATCGACTCATTCGAATAGTCACCCAAGGAACCGGATGGATTCCTTGGGTGACTCAATTTACCATTCACACCCTAAATTGATTCATATGGTTAAAAAAATCTATAGAAAGAAAATAAAAAATAAATGTATTTTAGACCAAATAATACATTGCAAAAATGGGAGTGTTCTTTCTTACCTTTGGTGGGACCACAGGTCCAGACATGTACGGGGTCAGGTTCTGCGGCTCGTCCGTGATGTAGGTCTTCTTGGGTCCTGCCGCCTGGTAGGGGTCGGCCCTCCTGAGGCCCTGCTGGTGCTGCTCCTGGTAGCCGCCCTGAGTCGGCGGGGAGAAGCCGGGCTGAGGTGGCCCGTAGGCGAAGTCGGGTCCTTTGGGCTGGGCGTACTGCACCTGGGCGGGGCCACGCGGCGGCTGCTGCTGCTGCTGGCCGAGGTGCTGCCCGCTGGGCGCCTGGTGCTGCGGGCTGGGCTGGGCCGACCGCACCTGGACGTTGAAGGTGGGCTGGCTGGGCGTGGAGGCGGTGGCGTAGGAGGCGGCCACCGGCTGAGACGCCGCCGGGCTTTGATGATGGAGCTTGGCCGGGAGCGTGTACGAGCCGCCGCCGCTGCCCAGGGCCTGAGGTTTGGGCGTGGACTTCTTGGTGGCGGTGAGAGGCGGCTGGGTGGGTATGACCATGCGCCTGTAGCCCGTCACCGGGGCACTGGGGGTGGACACGGTGGAGGGTCCAGTGGTCTGCAACACAAACACAACTTGGATGTCTTTCCTTGTTGGCAAAATCCCCCCAAAAACACGTTTGTGCAATCAGCGGCGTGCACTCCGACGAGAAAGAGGCTGCGCACATAATTCAGCACAGACATTTTTTTTGTGTGTTTAAATTTGCTGCCAACTTTCTGGGTGATGAAAAAACAACATTTAACACGCAGCCAGTAGACAACCACAATGTATACCAACATTTTCCTGCAGCAGTATATACAGGGGGGGGGAGGCGACTTTGGCACGAAAAGAATCGGACCCTCCGGTTTTGGGGTATGACTGAGATTCCATTTTTTTTAACCAAAAACTGTTTTTGTACAATCAAATATTGCAAGTAACAAACGGGTCCGTTTGCGCGCAGAAACAAATCAGCGTGCAAACAAATAATTCATGCCTTGGCGATTCAGTGTCTGCACTTTTTTTTTTTTTTTTTTTTTTTACTGCGTTGCCCAGGCAAAATCATCCACCAGGGGACCAAAGAAAGTTGCGAGTGCCAGCACTTTGATAACGAAAGTGAGAAAACACGACTGAATTCAAGAAAAAACTCAAGAGTTAAAAGTTGGAAGTTCTATTAGAAAAATTAAAAAAAATAAAAAAATTAAAAAAAACAATCGATTTTTTTTTTTTTATTTGTTCTCATTTATTTTCAATCCGTCCTGTCCAGCCACTCAGACAAATCATATAGTGGATGTAAATAATCTAAATCTGCTGTACACATTTAATTGATAAAAAATAAGTGTCTAATACTTCTCTTAAAGTCTTATTTGTATTTGACTTTATTAAATGTTTGGGTAGAATTTTATTAAAATAAATAAAAATAAAAAGTTTTATTTTAAGTAATATAGAAATTTATCACATGACTGAGATTCCTTTTTTTTTTTTAACCAAAAACAGTTTTTGTACGATCAAACATTGCAAGTAACAAACGGGTCCGTTTGCGCGCAGAAACAAATCAGCGTGCAAACAAATAATTCACGCCTTGGCGATTCAGTGTCTGCACTTTTTTTTTTTTTTTTTTTTTTTTTTTTTTTTTACTGCGTTCTCCAGGCAAAATCATCCACCAGGGGACCAAAGAAAGTTGCGAGTGCCAGCACTTTGATAACGAAAGTGAGAAAACACGACTGAATTCAAGAAAAAAATCAAGAGTTAAAAGTTGGAAGTTCTATTAAAAAAAATTTTAAAAATTAAAAATAAAAAAAAAATAGATTTTTATTTTTGTAT
This sequence comes from Entelurus aequoreus, assembly GCF_033978785.1. Taxonomy (NCBI): domain Eukaryota; kingdom Metazoa; phylum Chordata; class Actinopteri; order Syngnathiformes; family Syngnathidae; genus Entelurus; species Entelurus aequoreus. The sequence goes on along the minus strand of NC_084757.1, from coordinate 1,995,190 downwards.
TATTTTTTTATATGTTCTCATTTATTTTCAATCCGTCCTGTCCAGCCACTCAGACAAATCATATAGTGGATGTAAATAATCTAAATCTGCTGTACACATTTAATTGATAAAAAATAAGTGTCTAATACTTCTCTTAAAGTCTTATTTGTATTTGACTTGATTAAATGTTTGGGTAGAATTTTATTAAAATAAATAAAAATGAAAAGTTTTATTTTAAGTAATATAGAAATTTATCACATGACTGAGATTCCTTTTTTTTTTTTTAACCAAAAACAGTTTTTGTACAATCAAACGTTGCAAGTAACAAACGGGTCCGTTTGCGCGCAAAAACAAATCAGCGTGCAAACAAATAATTCACGCCTTGGCGATTCAGTGTCTGCACTTTTTTTTAATTTTTTTTTTTACTGCGTTGCCCAGGCAAAATCATCCACCAGGGGACCAAAGAAAGTTGCGAGTGCCAGCACTTTGATAACGAAAGTGAGAAAACACGACTGAATTCAAGAAAAAAATCAAGAGTTAAAAGTTGGAAGTTCTATTAAAAAATTTTAAAAAAAAATAAAAATTACAAAAAATAATAGATTTTTATTTTTTAATTATTTTTTAAATTTGTTCTCATTTATTTTCAATCCGTCCTGTCCAGCCACTCAGACAAATCATATAGTGGATGTAAATAATCTAAATCTGCTGTACACATTTAATTTAGAAAAAATAAGTGTCTAATACTTCTCTTAAAGTCTTATTTGTATTTGACTTGATTAAATGTTTGGGTAGAATTTTATTAAAATAAATAAAAATGAAAAGTTTTATTTTAAGAAATATAGAAATTTATCACATGACTGAGATTCCTTTTTTTTTTTAACCAAAAACAGTTTTTGTACAATCAAACGTTGCAAGTAACAAACGGGTCCGTTTGCGCGCAGAAACAAATCAGCGTGCAAACAAATAATTCACGCCTTGGCGATTCAGTGTCTGCACTTTTTTTTTTTTTTTTTTTTACTGCGTTCTCCAGGCAAAATCATCCACCAGGGGACCAAAGAAAGTTGCGAGTGCCAGCACTTTGATAACGAAAGTGAGAAAACACGACTGAATTCAAGAAAAAAATCAAGAGTTAAAAGTTGGAAGTTCTATTAAAAAAAAATTTAAAAATTAAAAATTACAAAAAAAAAAAAGATTTTTATTTTTGTATTATTTTTTTATATGTTCTCATTTATTTTCAATCCGTCCTGTCCAGCCACTCAGACAAATCATATAGTGGATGTAAATAATCTAAATCTGCTGTACACATTTAATTGATAAAAAATAAGTGTCTAATACTTCTCTTAAAGTCTTATTTGTATTTGACTTGATTAAATGTTTGGGTAGAATTTTATTAAAATAAATAAAAATGAAAAGTTTTATTTTAAGTAATATAGAAATTTATCACATGACTGAGATTCCTTTTTTTTTTTTTAACCAAAAACAGTTTTTGTACAATCAAACGTTGCAAGTAACAAACGGGTCCGTTTGCGCGCAAAAACAAATCAGCGTGCAAACAAATAATTCACGCCTTGGCGATTCAGTGTCTGCACTTTTTTTTTTTTTTTTTTTTTACTGCGTTGCCCAGGAAAAATCATCCACCAGGGGACCAAAGAAAGTTGCGAGTGCCAGCACTTTGATAACGAAAGTGAGAAAACACGACTGAATTCAAGAAAAAAATCAAGAGTTAAAAGTTGGAAGTTCTATTAAAAAAAATTTTTTAAATTAAAAATAAAAAAAAAAAAGATTTTTATTTTTGTATTATTTTTTTATATGTTCTCATTTATTTTCAATCCGTCCTGTCCAGCCACTCAGACAAATCATATAGTGGATGTAAATAATCTAAATCTGCTGTACACATTTAATTGATAAAAAATAAGTGTCTAATACTTCTCTTAAAGTCTTATTTGTATTTGACTTTATTAAATGTTTGGGTAGAATTTTATTAAAATAAATAAAAATAAAAAGTTTTATTTTAAGTAATATAGAAATTTATCACATGACTGAGATTCCTTTTTTTTTTTAACCAAAAACAGTTTTTGTACAATCAAACGTTGCAAGTAACAAACGGGTCCGTTTGCGCGCAAAAACAAATCAGCGTGCAAACAAATAATTCACGCCTTGGCGATTCAGTGTCTGCATTTTTTTTTTTTTTTTTTTTTTACTGCGTTGCCCAGGCAAAATCATCCACCAGGGGACCAAAGAAAGTTGCGAGTGCCAGCACTTTGATAACGAAAGTGAGAAAACACGACTGAATTCAAGAAAAAAATCAAGAGTTAAAAGTTGGAAGTTCTATTAAAATTTTTTCTTTAAATTAAAAATAAAAAAAAAAATAGATTTTTATTTTTGTATTATTTTTTTATATGTTCTCATTTATTTTCAATCCGTCCTGTCCAGCCACTCAGACAAATCATATAGTGGATGTAAATAATCTAAATCTGCTGTACACATTTAATTTAGAAAAAAATAAGTGTCTAATACTTCTCTTAAAGTCTTATTTGTATTTGACTTTATTAAATGATTGGGTAGAATTTTATTAAAATAAATAAAAATAAAAAGTTTTATTTTAAGTAATATAGAAATGTATCACATGACTGAGATTCCTTTTTTTTTTTTTTACCAAAAACAGTTTTTGTACGATCAAACGTTGTAAGTAACAAACGGGTCCGTTTGCGCGCAGAAACAAATCAGCGTGCAAATAAATAATTCACGTCTTGGCGATTCAGTGTCTGCACTTTTTTTTTTTTTTTTTTTTTTACTGTGTTCTCCAGGCAAAATCATCCACCAGGGGACCAAAGAAAGTTGCGAGTGCCAGCACTTTGATAACGAAAGTGAGAAAACACGACTGAATTCAAGAAAAAACTCAAGAGTTAAAAGTTGGAAGTTCTATTAAAAAAATTTAAAAAAATTAAAAAAACAATCGATTTTTATTTTTTTATTTGTTCTCATTTATTTTCAATCCGTCCTGTCCAGCCACTCAGACAAATCATATAGTGGATGTAAATAATCTAAATCTGCTGTACACATTTAATTTAGAAAAAATAAGTGTCTAATACTTCTCTTAAAGTCTTATTTGTATTTGACTTGATTAAATGTTTGGGTAGAATTTTATTAAAATAAATAAAAATGAAAAGTTTTATTTTAAGTAATATAGAAATTTATCACAGCTGTTTATCTATTTTATGGAGGAATGTAATTAATCAGAGAACTGGCACCCGATGTATTAAAAAGTATTGATTTTGAATCAAGAATCGTTTTAAATCGAGAATATATTCTGAATTGAGTCGCTACCCCCAAGAATCAAATACCCAAAGATTCGCAGTAGTTTTCATGACCAGAATTAGAGTTGTTGAAACGCCATGTAAAATCGCGAATGCTAATTGCTAGCATGTCTATGGCATATCCAATGTAAATTAGCATCAAGCTAGCGCATTTTGAAAGAGCGGAGCCTTATTTTACATTTGATGGTTTCCTACCCGGCATACTTGCTTTGTTGGTGTTGAAAAGTGCAACATTACTTGGCGGGAGTTCGGCTGAGTCTGCTCTCAGTGCTGCTTGAGGCTTGCATTTCCATTGTCGCTTCTTTTTTTCCAGTTTTGCTTCCTTTTTTTTACGGTTTTGTTTCTTATTTTTCGATTTCGCTTCTCTTTTTCAGTTTTGGTTCTTTTTTTTGGTTTTGTTTAATTTTTTGCGGGTTTGTTTATTTTGTTTACGTTTCAAACAAATATAAGTGTTTTAACGTGAGAGGCGGGTGCCTGTGGGCGCAGCTTACAACAAGTTTACCCGGAAACAGTTCTACTAGACTTGGGCTTGCATTTCCATTGTCGCTTCTTTTTTTCCAGTTTTGCTTCCTTTTTTTACGGTTTTGTTTCTTATTTATCGTTTTCGCTTCTCTTTTTCAGTTTTGCTTCTTTTTTTTTTTTTTTTCCTCAGTTTCTCTGGGCTTTTTTCCCCGTTTTTTTTTCCAGTTTTGCTTGTTTTTTTATGGTTCTACTACTAGACTTGGTTTGCATTTCCATTTTCGCTTCTTTTTTTCCAGTTTTGCTTCCTTTTTTTCCAGTTTCGTTTCTTATTTTTCTTGGTTTGCTCCTTAATTTCAGTTTCGCTTCTTTTTTTTTACATGTTGCTTCTTTTTTGGTATCGTTTGTTTTTTTATCGTTTTGTTTCAATTTTTTTACGGTTTCATTTTTTTTTTCCATTTTGTCTTGTTTTTTCCCCCCCAGTTTTACTTGGTTTTTCGTTACGGTTTCATATCTTTTTTTCCCGTTTCGCTCCTTTTTTTTAACGGTTTCAACTAATGGCAGTGTTTTGCCGTCGAGGGCAAGTGCCTGTGGGCGGGGCTTACAACAAGTTAACCCGGAATCCGTTTTACTGGACTTATCTGCAAGCCCAAGTCCAGTAAAAAACTGTTTCCGGGTAAACTTTGTTGTAAGCCCGTTTGATTTTACATGATTCAATACCCGGTAGTGCAGACGGAATTCAGCCGGTGCCTATAAAGTAGTGAATTGGTACCTCTCCCTAATAACAAAATATAACTTTATATGCTGTTCTTTATTTTATTGAAGCTGCTGCGCCCCCATAGGCATGCAAAGAGCAGAAGTGCTATTTGCTTGCAGTGGACTTGCCACACAGCGTCCATTACAAGACCACCTGGGCAGCAGCAGCTTGTTGGATAGATGGCCGCCCAGACGACACTTGTGCTGACTGCAGCTGCCCGGGTGGGAAAGGACCCTAAATCACCGAGATTTGCGAGGCTCCGCGTTCCTGGGAAGAGTTGAGCGCAGCGACACGAGCCTCCGCTCGCTCTCAAGGCTGCGCCGAGGCAGCGGAGAAGATCATGTTTCAATGGGATGTCAGGGTTTGCGCCCCCAGTCATAATTGTTTCTTCGCCGGCGTCACATATCGGTGTCAGACATGCAGCCCGTCTAAAAAGGGTCTGTCATTAACCTTGGACCGCCTTATTAGGTTAGCGCCTAAAGACACAGATCTCAGCCAATTAGCAGAACAACGACTTCATCTGATGAGACGTCTTCTAAAAGCAGGGCGACCGTATCGCATTGTTGTCAAATGTCATAAATGATCCTATTTTAAAAGGTCCACCCATGTGGGCCGATACCATACCGATTATAAGTAGTCAAGGGGGCCGATAACATCATTGACATTGTAGAAAAACTTGCATGGGTGTTGAAACAAGTTTTGGCAACAGATAAATAAACATTGAAAAATGCAACAATTTTTGTACACTTTTTGTCAAATGAATGGCAAAGACTACTTCCTGCAAATAAAGGCACACTTGCAAACAAAATATAACAACAGTTATTATTATCAACTCACAGGTAAATGTTGAATGATTAAATAAATGAACATTTATTAGCGCGAGAGTACAAACAGTTGTTATAATATTGTCCTTTGACAAGATACTCTGGCGTGAAAATGACCGTGTCGTCACAAATGTACACACGTCAACTTTGTGGAAATCCCAGCTAATCCCCGTTGGAGGGGCGCCTGTGAGGAAGCTCCAGAAAACATGACAAGCGCTCCTTATGATTTTTGTCTCACTGATTAACGCTGATGCTTGCTTAAAAGTGCCCTATAGGAGGACATGTTGCTTCACTTATATGTTTATAATTATCTTTTATCTGAGAGGCCTGAGGGAGTACAGTGGGATTGAGATAGCACAGCAAGCCAAACCGGAAAAAAAAGAAGCAAAAACGCAAAAAAGAAGAAAAACCGTGAAAAAAAGAACTGTAACCGAAAAAAAGAAACAAAGCCAAAAAAAAAAGAAACAAAACGTGAAAACAAGAAATTAAACCGAAAAGAAGCGAAAACGCAAAAAAGAAGCGAAACCGTGAAGAAAAGAAATGAAACCGTGAAGAAAAGAAACAAAACTGTGAAAAAAATAAACAAAGCTGTAAAAAAAAGAAATGAAGGCAAAAAAAGAAAAGAAACAAAACCGTAAAAAAAAGAAACAAAACCGAAATAAAAAAGCGAAATTGAGAAAAAGAAGTGAAACCGTAAAAAAAGAAAAGAAACTAAATCGTGAAGAAAAAGAAGCGAAAACGCAAAAAAGAAGCGAAACCGGGAAAAAAAGAAACAAAGCCAAAGTAAAGAGAAATAAAACTGTGGGAAAAAGAAATGAAACCGAAAAAAAGCGAAAACGCAAAAAAGAAGCGAAGACGCAAAAAAGAAGCGAAACCGTGAAAAAAAGAACTGTAACCGAAAAAAAGAAACAAAGCCAAAAAAAAGAAACAAAACGTGAAAACAAGAAATGAAACCGAAAAGAAGCGAAAACGCAAAGAAGCAAAACCGTGAAGAAAAGAAACGAAACCGTGAACAAAAGAAACAAAACTGTGAAAAAAATAAACGAAGCTGTAAAAAAAAAGAAATGAAGGCAAAAAAAAAGAAACAAAACCGTAAAAAAAAGAAACAAAACCGAAATAAAAAAGCGAAATCGAAAAAAAGAAGTGACACCGTAAAAAAAGAAAAGAAACTAAATTGTGAAGAAAAAGAAGCGAAAACGCAAAAAAGAAGCGAAACCGGAAAAAAAGAAACAAAGACAAAATAAAGACAAATAAAACTGTGAAAAAAAGAAATTAAACCGAAAAAAAGCGAAAACGCAAAAAAGAAGCGAAACCGTGAAGAAAAGAAACGAAACCGTGAAAAAAGAAAAAAAATCTGTGGAAAAAAAGAAATTAAGCCAAAAAAATAATAATACGAAATCCGGAAAAAAACAAACAAAACCGAAATAAAAAAGCGAAATCGAAAAAAAAAACTGAAACCGTTAAAAAAAACAAACTAAACCGTGATAAAAATAAACGAAACTGAAAAAAAAGCGAAAACACAAAAAAGAAGCGAAACCGTGAAAAAGAAACAAAACCGTGACAGAAAAAGAAATGAAGCTGAAAAAAAGAAACAAAAGCGAAAAAAAAAAGGAAAACAATAATAAAAATAACAAGCGAAACCGAAAAAAAAAGAAACAAAACAAAAAAAATAAGGAAAAAAAAGAGGCCAAACAAAAAAAAAAAGAAAAAAAAAAAAAAAAAAAGAAGCGAAATTGAAAAAAATGTGTAAACTAATGGCAGTGTTTTCGCATCGGGGCGGGTGCCTGTGGGCGGGGCTTACAACAAGTTTACCCCGAAAGAGTTTTACTGGACTTATCTGCAAGCCCAAGTCCAGTAAAACTGCTCCCAGGTAAACTTCTTGTAAGCCCCGCCCACAGGAACTCGCCCCTCACACTAAAACACTTCTATGAGTTTAAAACGTAAAAAAGAGAAAAAAACAGTTGAACAAAAAAATTAAATAAAAATGTACTAAAATATGAATATTGCCTTTGAAAACATGTCATGATTCAAAAAAACATTGTATTTTTTCAACGTTTGCATTTATTTGTTGCCAAAACTTGTTTTCGCAGTTAATTTTTCTTCCGATAGCAGATGTGACTGGCAATGTTTTGTCTCCATGGAAATGCCCCCCTCTACCTCAAAGAACTGCTCACCCCCCTAATTCTCCACACCACACCTCCGCTCCGGACAGGCTAACCTCCTCCAACCTCCGAGGACAAAGCTACGAACAATGGGAGACCGGGCTTTCTGCTCCGCCGCTCCCCGTCTGTGGAACGCTCTCCCTGACCACCTGAGGGCACCACAGACTGTGGATGCTTTTAAAAAAGGCTTAAAAACCCTTCTTTGTTTTAAAAAAAAAAAAGCCTTTTTTTATATATATGCATACTAGTTTTAGCTAGTTGGATGCTTTTTTTTTTTTACAATTTTTTTAAATTATTATTATTATTATTCCATAGAATATTAAATGTCATAAACATCTGGACTTAAGGCTTAAGTTGCTCTTTTAACAGGATTTTTGGGACCAGTAGTGCCAAAATGTTTTATGCTCCACTAATGTTGTGTTTAAATTAGCACTAAAAAAACACCTTTATTACGTGTGTCTGAGAGTAGTGCAAAAGTAAATCATGCTACACTTGATGCTAACTCTCATGTGCAGAATGGAAGCATTCTGTCTTCCTACGCTCCTAAAACTACACAGCAGATAGCGTGCAACACGTCCTTCCTTCTCTTTAACACCCCGAATAAACAATATGTCCTCCGCTCTGTCTCTTTGTGTTTCCAAAGTAACAATCCTCTACCCTGAAGGTACAAGGTGGCGCTGCAGCCAGAAAAGTAACACCCCTCAAGTCACACGCCACGCCACGCCACGCCACAAGTGGGCTTTGCTTTTTTTGAGGGACAAATAGGACGATAACCACAGAACAGGAAATGGAACTTATGTCACGGTGTGAGAGAGTGGAACTCGTGTACCGGTTGCTCAGTACGACAGGGAACTTCGAAAGAAATGATAGCGCCAAAGTATTCCAAACCCCTCCCTGCTCTGTCACCGATAAGAATATAATAGCAATAACTTTAGTTGGAGATCTGGCAGGAAGATTTACAAATGTATGTTTTAATGATGTTAAATGCGTTATTTCGCACACAAACATATCTCGACAATTTATGTAGTATTGATTTTGTTTTAATACAAAACATGCATCTAATTTAATTCACGTTTCATTAAAAAACTAAAAAAAAAGGTGAAACATGTAATGTCTGCTTTAGTTGTAATAATTATAATATAATTTAATATATTTTATCACAATTGTATATTTTTCTATATTATCCATCTGCGTTATTATATGTAATATTTTTTTGTTTATCAAAAATTAATTTCAAATTAACAAAAAATGTTTTTTATATATATATAGTATTTGAATTAATAAAATAAATATAAGTAAAAACGTTTTAATTTAAATAAATAAAAATTCCAATAAAAAGGAACATTTTAAAAATGTAAAAAGGAAATAACATATTTTGGAAAATAATCAAACAGATCCCATTGGGACATAAAAATATTAGCAATTTGTAATAATAATATAATACTTCACCAGCAAAAACATCAAAGCCTTTTTTATTTTTTTTATTCATTAAATAATAATTTCAAACCAAATTTTTATTTAATCAGTAAAATAGCTTAAATAAATGAATACATAAAATAAATGTAAATATATGTTTTCTAATTTAAATAAAAAATAAATTTTTCGTAAAAAGGAAGACAAAATTGTTTGAATAAAAAAAAAAAAACATTTGCACAATCATTTCAAAATGATTTTATATTATATATTTTAAATTAATATAATAATAAAATTAGTAATTTAGTTTAAAACTTGTTCCAGTCAGTTAATGTTCAAATGGTAATACTTTTTTTTTTACATGTATTTATCATGGTATTTGTTTTTATACATACTTTACTCATATTATTAAATATATTAATAATAATAATATTTATATTATTAATTTATTATATTAAAATTTAAAATTAATATATTATAATTAGTCATTTAGTTTAGTTTTTAACTTGTAAT